>NW_024962262.1:85263039-85422331 GCF_019238085.1 Lagopus leucura
TGTGTGAGCAATTTATATATTGTTAAAAGTTAATTCTTCTGTGAATTTTTAAAATAAGTTACTGCTGAGGACCATCATGTACCATCTGCTACTTAATAAAGTCTTAGTTTGATTTATATTTCATCCATTAGGTTAATGAATTAAATTATTTTACCAAAATTTAGCAACAGGATAGGGGATTAAATATTGTATGGGGTATATCCTGCATCCTCTGTTCCTTTTTCTTCTCTGAAGTGCTTATATATCAGTGCACGCAGCATGGGAAATCAACAGGAAGAATTAGGGATACGTGTGCTGTCACAGGGCCATGATCTCACAGTGACCATGGAGACATGGTGGGATAGGTCGTGTGACTGGAATGTACACCAGTTTGCTTGTCAAAATATAAAAATAAGCCTGAGCAAGAGTTTTGGCTGGACCTATTTATGCATGTGTTTGCCAAAGTTTGTAAGTAGCTGATGTGTGCATATGTAAAACCATTTAAAAGCTGGGACTTAGAAATTGGAGTTATGGATGGTTTCCCCATTAATGGGAAAAATTCAAAACTTCAATCTGTTAAACTACTTATATAAATAAGCTATTTTTATAATCTATATTCTGTAATTATTGTTGCTTTGAATTAAAATGTTTTACTAGATGCAATCCTTATAAACTACTTGGGAAATGAACACAGCTTAGAAAAGCAGCTGGCATGTCTGGGCCTACAATGCTATGGAAACAGTCAACAAGGGAAACAAGCCTGCTATGCACAAAAAAGCATCAGACCAACAGCAGTGAAAACCAAGGCTGGCAGCAGAATGACATGAGGAAACAGTAACAGTGTGATGCCTGTGGAGATTTTGCTAGATAAATACTAAATAGGTATACATAAATAGTTACAGTCTGTGACAGTTTTAATGATAAATTTTCCAAGGAAAAAGAAATGTGTTTACTTGGAATTGAAAAATGTCAAGTTTGAGATGATGGGGAAGAATTTATTGGGGACAGAGACAGGTAGCTTGTCTAAATATGTGTAATACTAAGCAGGTTATCATATTACTTGAAATTAAAAATAAGCTGTGATTCAATTATTTTTTAAATTGCTAGGGCTTCTCAGTTGCGAGTTACATCAGGTGCTTGGAGCAATTCAAAACAACAAGTGTATTATGTGTTATTTAAAAATAACATTCCTAGGTGTCAATGGGTATCATTCTGCTGAAGGAAAGCTGTTTAAAGGCCAATTTCTCTTTCCCCCCTGTCTTTTAAGAAGAGTTCTAAAACTAGAACTTAAAATCATTGGCAGAGATTTGAAAATGTTGCTATTTTGAAATTAACATATGGGAAGAATTAGGTAACTTCTCTATATACTGTGGGTGTTTCTTCTTTTAGGTTTTACCTGAAGCTAAATGAAGAAATAGCTCTTTGACTTTTTTTTTTTTTAAAGAAGTTTGTCTGCACTAAACATGCATAGAGTACTTTTCTCTGAAGCAGTTTGTTTTTACCCCTGTGACCTATATACCAGTGGGATAAATGGGTCAACATTCAACAGCCAAGTTAAGAAGTTAAGCCGCTCTGCATGTGCAGTGTTCATGCTATCCTGAGCTGGGAAAGACTGGCATTGAAGAGGTGGTATTTTGGAGCGGTGAATCCATTCCTCATTCCATGCAACACAATGCAGGCCCACTACGGAGCGCTCCACAAGCCATGCCAGACTTTTTTGGGGCCAATGTGAAGCCAGCGTACAAGGAGGACATTCTTGATATTTGGAAGATTGCCTATCATCTAACTTTATTTATTTATTTTTTTTTAAGAAATGATAGTAACTAAAAAAAATCTTATTCCTCAGTTGCTCGAGATTTTTCTATTATTATAGGAAGTGTCCTCCTTCACATGTATTATTAAAGTGATATTTTCTTACACACTTGGTGTTGAAAAGATAAAGAGACATGCTTAGATTTATATAAAAATAAGTGAAGACTGTCTTAAAAATACCTCTAAGCTTCAAAGTAATTGTGGGTCAGTACCACAGTATGATGGTAACTCAGTATCTCATCTTAAAATTCCACCCCCAGTTCAGTTTGGCAGTAAAGGTAAAGGTATAATATACCACTTCCAAGCTATTTATTGGTTGTGATTTTTAGCAATAGCTAGACAAAGTTCAGCTCAGTTAAGCTCATTTAGTTGTCATACACATCAGGCCTACAGTTATTTGATGGTTTGCTAAAAGAGTATATTGTTTAGTTACAGATCTATAAAAAATAAATGCCATACCAAACACTTGCTAGCGCTAGCATGTTTATTTTCATGCCTTGATTTGAAATTCGAAGGTAATTGCTAAAATTGGGAAGAAAATCTGAGTTTCCTTTTAAGCTTTGTGAATTCAAATGCTTTCAACTTTCAAAAAGCCAGAAACATAAATGTGTGTGCATCTTGGTGTGATCCTCATATTACTTTGATTCTCACTACACTGAGAAAGTTTCAGTGATATGAAGATTGTAAAATACCAATTTAAACTTTCAAGTATCATATTTAGTGTGTTTTGAAGAGCACCTCTGTTGTATTGTGTGTGTGTTCATCTGCCTATATCTGAATATACATGAGCTGGTTTATTCCCTTAAATCATACAGTAGATTTCCAAATATATTTGACAAGAATGTGAAAGCTTTGATCCATTAAGTTTTTTATTATACATTTGATCTTCAGATAATTGCAGTTACTTTCTAGTATACTCATATCCATATTTTGTATAGATGAAAGAGGCATATTGTGTTTTGGAAAGAATAACAGCACAAAAAAGGTTTTGTATCTCTGAAGATGATTATGCAAAATATAAGCAGCTAATTATTCACAAAATCATATTTCTAAATAATATCAGATAGCTTTCTAGTAATTCTTGGAATGAAGTTCTTCTGTTTAGAAAGTAAATTACTTATAGCTCAAATGTGAAACTTTCAAAATGTTATTGTATGAGTGGGTTGCAACTGGAGGCAAATTCTAGAGTCTCTTCTATATGTGTTGATTTGTCCCACGACCTCCTAACGAGTTGTATTGTCCAGAGAATGTCTTAACTGAGTGATAAGATCAGATTTATCAGTCTGTTGTTACTCGGTTACTGGCTTAGTAATTCCTGAGAAGTTCACAACAAGAAGTGGCCAGTTTGGCGTGGTCTGCAGCAGTCTCTGATTTTTTGAAAGTCAAAAATGTGTATCTCAGCCCTGACTATGCAAGAATAGGTGCCAATTTCCTATTTCATCATTGTTATTGATACTATATTTCATGTGTTTTAAATATCATATGAAATTACATGTAATTCTTACATACCTTTACTGATTTTTGTACCTGGCTTCTTGCACGGATGAAAGTTTGAGAAATCTGTAATGGCAAGTGACTGTTACTTAAGGAGAAGTTTAATGTTTAAAAATATATATATATATTTTGACACAGTGAAAAGATTGCATACTTGCTGCTTGTTATTACAAAAGTTTAGGTTACTTATGCATAAAATGAATAGTTGAACACAGGATGAGGTAACAGATGTCATTCAGTTTGGAGGAGTGCTCTTGTGGAAAGATCCGTGAAGAATAGGACTGCTTCTCTTCTTGCCAAGGACGTATGTTATCTAGGATAACCACAGTGGCATTCACTTTTAAACCATTACTTAAGTTTTCATTAAGGTTAATTGCATTGAAAATTTGAAGAGTCTGTACAAAGGCAATTGGAAGAGAGGTAAACCTAACAATTTTTTTGTGTGTGGTTTTATGAAGAACTCACCTCAGTTAGTTAAATGATTTCTTAAATACTTAACGTACTAGAAATTTTTCAGCAAATAACTCTTGCTTTTAAAATGTCATGGGATTTTTTATATTCAGAAAGATGAATTCTCGCTTTACATATGTAACTCAACCATAATTCTAGATTTTCTGCATTATCTGCATGAAGCCAACATAACACACTGAATACTTTCTCTTTAAACTTTGACACAGATTGCCCCTATCTGAGTCGGTAACTTTTCTGTCTTATACAGATATTTACAGATATTTTCAAAAAGTACCCCAGAACTTTCATAATCACTTTAACTGCCACTTGGCTTTGTGCAAAGTTTAAGTTTGTCGGTTGCCATCTGTAAGAAATTGGTATAGTTTGGGCTAAATTACAGCAGGGAGGGAGTGCTGCATATTTGTGTATTGTTCTGCCGCTTGTAGCTTTCTGGTGTAATTTTATTAAGAGCAGAACTTGATATCCTGTCTGTCTTGGATACTGACTGGTATTGTAAGATACTGTAGTTAGAAGATGATTAAATACAAAATCTGAAAGCCATAATCTTTAAGACTGAGGCTCTTTTTCAATAGCAATAAATAAAACTAGAATTTTGAAATGTTAGTCTAGGACATCATGCATATATTTAACTTCTAGATAAAAATAGTCATGTAAAACTCAAAGGAACTGTGTGTCATTAGAATTAAAATTGAACATCTTCACTGTTCCTTTTAAATGCTCAACTATCATTAATAGTTTTGTAAAATTATTTTTGCGTTCTTTTAAGAAAATATACATATTTTATATAAGGTAATTAATGTGTAGCTTTATTTAAAAATAAATAACATATCTTTGGAAGTGGAATTTATTGTAGTGAGAGTAAGATAAACTGCAGAAGCGCAGTGGAAAGCCATTGTTACTGGTAATGAGCTATTTACTTTGTAGGCATGTATTCTCAGACAGAGCATTCTACACAGTATGTATGTATCATACTTCATTGAAATTGTAGACAAGCTACTTGCAGTATCTATGTAATAATTTACTCATAACACATAGAAATACCCAGTATTTCTATAAGTAAATTATTACATAGAAATACTGGGTATTTCTATAGGTAAAAAAACAAAAGGCAATTAAAATTCATTCTCATCAAGAGGAGTTGAAAGTATCAGAAGTGTGTCACATCTGAGAATAACTCAAAAAGTAGAGTGGTATTTAAAAAGAAGGAAGGCAAGGTGCGTGTATAGTGAGATGAATATATAGGGAAAAATTGGGAAGTCTGGAAAAAAAAATGATGTAGAAAGAACATGGGTAGGGAAAAAGGAAGATTTAGAAAATATACTTGATAGTCTTAAAACTTAAGTAATATTCCAAATTGACTACATTTACTTATATTCAAATTTCCTATACAGTCTCAAGTACTTTTTAAAGTACAAAAAAACAATGTAGAATTAGAAATTAGTCAAGGAATATATTTATTTTTTCAACGTTGCTCAGTTTTTTGACTGAGTTATGATTTCATTTAATCAAGAACAATCATGAAGCAACATTCAGGATATCAATATTTTACAGGCCTGTCTCAAGGTCACTTTAGGCTTGTAAACCATTTTGTTCACTATTTTTGACTAATGACTGCAATTTACTAGTACATTAATAGCCTCATACTTGGGAACCTCAAACCTCTAATGTTGGAATAATGCAATTGCTTAATAAGTTTTTCACTGTGATGCTAATATATTGATGATCTTGCTGTAAAGTAGTTGCTCTTAAATGTGTATTTCTTACTACACATAATTTAGGTACCTGTCCAGTCTCTGCTCTGCTCTCTAAGATGAGTGACTCTTCCCTGCTGCCCTCCTGTTCCTCAGAATCAATACCACTGTGCTGTTAACACTATTTCAGGTGAAACTGGGGCTCTAACTTTTTCTTGATGCATCATTTTGTTTTTTATGTTTATGGAAACTGAGTATAGAGAGATGTACTTTATGGTTTGAGGTGACAGGAGTCAGACCTATTTCATTTAACTACACGATAATGGGAAATAAACATATAAATGTTATTAGTGTGGATTTTTATTTTCTTGCTTTCAAAGAACTTTTCCTCACTTATTACTTCTACCTTGAGTTTGATCATTTTTTGTGTCAGAAAGGTTCATACTTGTTAGCTTGGTTTCAAGGTATCTGTAGTTGGAAATGTAAATTGCGGAGATGACAAGTGTCCTGGTGCTGAACTCTTTTAAAACACCTTTTGCATGAAGTACTAAACAAAGTTTAAAAAATGAGATGATTTATATGTAAAAGCTTGGTAATGGGATAGATGGAGGAAGTTCCATAGCCAGCAGCAAATGGAAGCAATTAATCTTCACTTGTTATATATTGGGCCAAGTTTATGCTTACCTGCATCCATGGTAATTCTTGTAATGATTTTGTTTGCTTAATAGTTTTTTGAACCTGTAGCCATGTATTTCTTCTGTAGCCTTTTGTAAGTGATGAGACAAGGAAGGATTGTGGTTGTACTTTGGGTCTTTCACAACCTAAGTGATTCTATTATTAGGTCTGAGGACAAAAGATGTATCAGATGAAACCTTGGTAGTATCAAGATTGGCTATTAACCTTTAACCTTCAGGAGCATTTAAAACTTTAGTACGATAAATGTTACATACACCTCAGATTGTTATGCAGTTGTTAAATACTTATTTAGAAAAACGAAGCCTTCTCTAATATGTACAAGAGCCTGATGGCACCTAAAAGATGCTGTAATATAAAATAACTTTATCCACAGCAATTTGACATTTTACACATTATAATATCCTGAAGTGTTTGCTGAAGGACCTCAGTAAAGAACCAAGCTTAGTTTTTATACAATAAAGAATGACACGGGAGTAACAGAAGTGATTTTTGTAGTTCACTGCATGCTATTAGAACCGTCCACAGTTCTTGTTGATTATGCAAAGTTCTTAGGCATCCTGCTTTGCCTTTGCGCCAAATTCACAGTGAAGTGTGGGGGTTCAAGAGAACATTCAGAACAGGCGCTGAAAAAAGTTTGATAGTGTGTGGAAGAGGACACTGAAAACAAAGGCTGTCTCCAAGAGACAAGAGCAGAAGTCAAGTGGGGCACGGAATCTCTGCGTGATGATGATCCTGGCTGAGCAAAAAGAAGCTGAGCTTGAATTACTCCAGACTGGCAGCGCTGCCTGACTGAACCACTGGTGGATCACTTTGTGTACTCATCACCAATCTGCAGGACAGAAGGTTAGCAGTTAGGAACCATGGGGAATTCACTAACAAAGAAGCAACAAGTAAATCTCAAAGTAATACAGAAAATTGTAAGATCTCCAAGCAGACATGTCTACCAAAGTGTTAGTCACTTTTCTTGTTTGGATAAGGACTTGTTTGGAACAAAATTGGTGGGAATCCCTGCCTTATAAGGCATTAAAGAAGCTAAGGAAGTTGTTGAAAACTTATGGAATTCAGTCTGCCTTTACATATAGTCTTTTGGTTGCAGTCGGTGATACTTATGACTCAATATGACTAAAAATTTTGTTGCAAATAATTCTGTCTCCCATGCAATATACTGTGTATGACTAAGTACTGAGATCAGGCAACTGCATAGATCATGGATAATTTCACTAACTTAAATCAAATTGGCATGGAGAAGAGTAAATGAGGGGCTGTGTGGCTAAGCCAGGCTGGGCTGTGACTAGACTGAGGTGGCAGAAAGAATGCTGAGATGCCCGCGGGAGCTGCATGAGGAGGAGATGCTACTGTGGGTGAGGACCACAATGCATGAACAGCTCACCTGCCTCAAGGTAGAGGAGCTGGCATGCAGTCCATGTCCACTCCTGCTAGTGGGACGTGGCTGCAGAGGACACGCAGCAGATTCTCAGGCAGGTGGACAACAGGAGTGGTGTCAACCAATCCAAATTACAGCTAAGTCTTCAAGACTATGAAGAGGAGGTGGAAGAAGAGAAGGAGGAATCAGTTTCTTGAGAGGAAAAAAAAAGAATCAGAGGTGTTTTTTTGCTACAGACTTGGGTTTTTCTTCTTCATTCTTGCCAACATATTTTCACATTGTCATGCATGTAGGCTGTATGACGTACAAGACTCCTGAAGCTTAGGGAAGCTACCCCACATACTATAAAAACAGATAATGGGCATACATGCAGGCATTCCTCATTGAACGTGCTCATCAAACACGTCATGTTGAAACACATCATATTGAAATGTATTCAATAATAAAAAAGAGGGAGTATGGGACATACACTGCAAGAAAGATTTTGTAAGGATTTGTGTTAAATTTTTTGATTAGTGATCGTACAGGTAAGAGCTCATCTCAAGGCAGAAAATAGTGTTTATCCCTCATAATTATGGGGGTTATGTGTTTCTTACTTGTTGGTATTGTTTTGCAAATTTTTTGCCTTGTAAATAGTTAATGGGTGCTATTACCGAAAAATATCCTATTTTTGCAAAGACTTATTTTGCAAGCAGGTGTTCCGATTGGGCTCTGTATCATGCAAAGTGGCCGTGTGGGTAAAGTGTGCAAATGGGAAAAAACTCTGCAGACCATCGGAAGAATAAAAGCAGGAGAGAGGCTGTGGGGAAGAGAGGAAAAGTGCACCTTGAAGCAGGGGGCACCCTGTTCGCACTTCCTACTGCATCCACCGCTGGCACGTTCCTTCTCTCTTCTTTCAGGCGGTTTGCGGTCTCTCAGGGGTCAATAATTTCAAACGTACCCTGAAACAGCACCACTTGAGCTTTAGCCATACCCACCAAGGTAGGCCCCACAGTTGCTGGCTTAAGGCTCTGAAGTACTGATGGGATGTCAGTGCCTTCTGTTGCTCTTAGTGGATCTTAGGTTGTATCTTTTGGCCTGTGAGTGTATGTGTGAGAGAGAGAAAAAGCAGTGCCACTAGTGATATTCTTAAGAGGATGCTTACTGATGTTTGGCATGCTATTCTACATAATTGTGCAGACATTGAATTTCTACTATTAGCCCAAGGACGTGGTTATGAGAATTTTGAAGACATGTGTTGTATGAATCTCAGTAATCATTCAGAATAGATAAATCAAAGTATATGAAAGTTGAAGATTCTCTCTAGTCAATTACAGGTACACATGGAATGGGACTCTCTGGGATTCTTATCCTGTCTGCAGGAACTTGGGCCAAACATGTTTGTTCTTAATGGGCTTAATAGCATTTCTTGCCATTAGGCTATGTTTGCTGTTCTTTTTCTTTTCTTCTATTCAGTGTGTTGTCAATCTAAGTCTTGATCAAGCTATGATGACCCAAATGCATGCTGCTATGCTATTACAAAGTGTTATGCAAAATGAAGTGGAAGGCTCCAAAACAGGCAGGCAGGATGAGTATGTTGTTAATGCATTGTTTTTTGTAAGGTACTAAGAGTTTGTTAATAAACAAAAAAGAGGCAGATGTGGGGGTTCAAGACTACGTTCAGAACAGAGGCTGAAAAACAAGTCTGAGAGGGTGTGAAAAAGAACACTGAGAATAAAGGCTGTCTCCAAGAGACAAGAGCAGAAGTCAAATGGGGTGCACAATCTTGGTGTGATGAACACACTGGCTGGAGAAGAAGCACGTGAATAGAAGCAACTTGTGGCTCTGATTGGATGAGCTCTTGTGTGGGGCAGTTAGTGCCTAGATGTGAAGGAGACTTGTTGACATGAAGGGTGGGATAGAAAGTTACAATTGTGCACTCGGCAATTTATATAAGGGATGCTAGAACCTATAGTAAGGGATTTAGATCATTCATGCATCTGAATCCCTGCCTTCAGACACTGCTGTTAAGCAGACCAGGTATAGCCATTGGGGTACTAAAGTGCAAGGCCGTCCATCAACGTGCTGAGATGTAGAACTGTGTTGCTAGTATTACACTTGAGGCTGTAGCAGTGGTGCTTTGGGTTTTTGTGAGTTGAAGAACTTTGCTTTTGTTCATGAATCCATACTTTGGCTGGCCAGCACAGGAATCTTAACAGAGGTGGAATATGAGCAGCATTCATGAGCCTGAGCAATTCAAAGTACTTTCCATAGAAGCTTTAAGAGCTAAGTGAATCTTATGTCAGCAAAAATTATTTGAATATCTTTACCATTTTAAAGCAACTGAAGTAAAACAGTACTGCTTGTCAATTTTCATTACTCATACAGAGCACACCAATTATTATTATTTTCTTAATTTACATTCATTTTACAATAACTTCCATTTTATTATATTACTTGTAGTTCAACTCATTGATAAGATTCACAAATTTTGAAGAGCTTAAATTTTCTAAACTTACTGCAATTTTTATTTAATATAGGAAAATGTATCTTTTAATAACACTGCAATTTCATTGCTTTTAATATTTCTTTACATTTATTTGATACTTTTGTACACTGATGAAGAAATACTTTCTTCTGACATTCATGATTGATTTCCTTTCACTCTACTCTGTCAAATTCATTAAACCTGTAGAAGAACAAATCACTGACGATATGTTCAACGTTACTTAAAACGTGGTATACTTGCTGTTCTGCTGAACAGAGAATGAGGTGAAATATATAAATATTCAAGTTCAAGGAAATTATCTAATTTTGTTAGGCAAAGTGTTGGATCTCCTATCAGGCTTCGTGGGGAAAACTTGAAAACTATTATGTTGTAGTAAAAAAAAAAGGTGATTAGTTTTTTAACTGTTTTGTTAAAACGTTGCTTTAGGGAGCGTATTCTGAACACAGAATCTTCATCCAGTTTGTTTTTAGATATTTAGACTCCTCTTGTGGTACCAGGAGATTATTGTATCAGTGCTTCAGATGAAGGAAGAGCTTGGATGTTACACAAATACAATTTCAACCTCACTGCTGCTTTGTGTCCACCTCACTATTTAAAATACTTTGCTCTCCTTTTTTGTAAGTTGGGTTAAAAGATACATTTATTTGAGAGAGATTCTAAACATATGTTAAAAAAATAATGTTGTATTCTTCCTTCGCATGCAAACAGTGTTTATTATTTTTTTCCTCTTTCCTAGGTGAGTAACTGAAGGTTAACAGAATTCCTGATTGTCAATTATCATTCATTCTTTTCTGTAGTGTACTATGGGTAAGTAGGACTTTTTATTATTATTATTATTATTATTATTTTCAAATTAGTGCATAAGCAAAAGTGCAATAACTTTTGCAGTGGTATTCAGTGTTGTAATTGGGTGCTGTATTAATATGTAAAATGTTTGGAAAGGTTAATATGGAGACGCTTGGATGATATGCATTACTGAGTTTGCATAGAATTTTCTTGCTGTTCTATTCTTTTGACTTTCAGAGTATCTACTTAGGGTACAATTTCCAGCTTTGAGGTCTTTGTAGATGTGTTGCCATTTATGATGGAAAAAGAATTTGATAGTAGACGATAACCCTATGTTGTGAGAAATACTTATCATCTCTAATATATTTATAAATTACAATATTTTTACTTCTGTTACTGGTCAAATTTTGAGATTGCATTGATTCTGTAGAAGTTTTTAAGAATATTTTTGTTTCTAGTATGACAGTACCATTTTCCTAAGTTATTTACATCTTCTTTATGATCATTATAACTGGAAATACATATATGTTTTTCTGAAAGACTTGGAGCAATATTGTTGAGTTATACTGAACTTTCTGTTAATCAACCACTGTATATGTGATCAGAAGAATCTGATGTCAGGGAATTTTTTGTAATGTTGACCCTACTGCAGTAATTTGTGCACTATTACCAGCAACTCAGGTGTCCAGAGTTTCATTCATTAGAAATTTATTTCAAATCAATCAGAAATTAAAACTAACAGAAACACAGCTGTACATAAATATTTTAAAACACTATAAACATGTAAAAATCTCAGTTGCCACTTTGTCATTTAAATAAATTACTATTTACACAATCAAAGTAGTTGGTGAGATTAATGTTAAAAACTGGTGGTGATAACTTAGTGACTCTTTTCTGAAAATAACATTGGGGTATGAACAGGGATGCTTACCTTGTCAAATGCTTGTCTGGCTTAAACATTCTTAGAAGGCAGCAAGCTTTTAAAATATACATTAGACATTGTTTTTCTAGATTCTCTCAGAACCCTGATGCATGTGGTGCTATTAACTCTTTTCTGTTGTACACATTAAAACAAAATACATGCTTTTATTCAGTATTGATATATCCATATTACTTATGCAGTAATATTCATATGACATGGACATAGTATATTTCTAGGAAGTGAGAATTTCGAGATTTTTTTTTTTTTTTTATCCTGGAAAATATTAAGGTAAAAAAGTTCATGTAAAGGATATTAAGTAATACCATTTGATGTACAGTATGTGGAAAGGAGAATACATGTGTACAGAGTTACTTAATTATTATGTCTTCAGAGACTCATAGCAGAAGACATATAGATTAAAACACAGTGAAGACTGATTTAGCAGCCATTTTTTTTAATGGGTTCGTTTTTTGTCTATTGGGATTTTGTCATAACCCTGATTGTTATTCTGTAGTTTAGTCTATTATATTTCTACTTTGTGTTAACAAGTAGCCTTTACAGAAGATGAAGAGAAGTCTAGATAGGTATTCTATGTATTCAGGTTTCCCTAGTCTTATCTTCTTATGTAACAAATTTTGCAAGAATGGAAAAAAGAACCCTTGAAGTTCAGATGTCTTGCTACAAAAAGTAGTATTTTCTCTTATTTCGTATTTGTTTAAATTGAAGTACAGAGAATAAAGTAATAAGCTTCACTGAAGGAGAGTGCCAGCTACGTAGATATATCTGCCAAACGTGTTAACTGAAACTTGGCTTATTTTCTTTTCTCTTGTGTTGATTCTGTTGTTGGATGCTATTCACTGTTTCACTCTATTTGTACTTATAGATTATCTTGAAGCTGATTCAAAAGAGGAAATCTCAAGTTCATGCATTTAAGTATTAGGTTGGATTCTGCTTGTATACTTAGATTTGAAAAAGTTATTACAATAAAATGAAAATTAAAATGCAATACAAAGACAATTCCTTCTTCTCTCAATATTTTCTGATGCAATCTTTCCAAACTCTGGAGATTTTTCAACAATCTCTAATGCAGTTTCTCCTGAACCTAGAAGGGATTGTGTTCTTAGAATTCTTATACTGTGTTCTGTAGATATTCTGAGTTGCCTTTAATAAAGCTCAAAGGCAAAGAAAAAGGAAGTGAAAATTTAATTTACATACCTTAGTAGTGTCACAAATTGGTTATAAAACACCAGTGCTATTTGCATTGATATGTGGTTAAATAACTTTACTAAACGCATATAACAAACTATGAGGGCCTCTCTGAAAGTAATGTCTCCTTTTATGTTGACCCACAGTGTCAGACGTGGATATTGGTGGTATGGCAGTAGAGGTCGAAACCTTCCCACCAGTATTCATTACGTTTTGTTGCTGTGTGACAGATGGTAGTAGTAGGGCATCCTACTTGGAAGAGTGGATGAAGCAAAAGTGTGTTATTGAATTCCATGTGGGGAAAAAAATTGAACCCACTGACATGGTGGGTGATGTCTTCCAGCAGTAACAAAAGCAACGTAACTTCACTGATGCAGATTTTTATGAGTGCAGCAAGCAGGCTCTTGTTCATTACTGGTGAAAATGCATAGATACTACTGGTGACTGTTGCAAAATAGTGTTTTGTAGCTGAGAATTTACTCTGTCAAATAGTGTTACTGTACTCTTTGTATCTGTTACAGTTTTAATGGAAATAAATAGAAGGCATTACTTTTGGAGCAACCAATGTATATTTAAAAATTATGCCTTAAGATTTCTACAGGAGTATAATCCTCTGACATCTTGACTAATTACTGCTGCTTCGTTTGCATACTAGAATTGTTCCTCATGGTGTTTTTTTTTTTGTGTGTGTGTGTGTAGTTTGTATTTCTAGCTAGTGCAGTAACCAAACCACTTGCTCTCAGGTATACCAGAGAAATTCTATTGCACTGTTTAAGAAAAATCTAGACTTCCACTTTTGGAGTCAGTTTGATAATTCTTCTTTGTTAACATAAAACTTGATATGAAGGTTTCATTATTTTGTATTACAATTGATGGTGGCTTCAGTTTTGTCAGAACACATTAGAGAGCAGCCATGCCTCCATCCCAATTCTTTTCCCATTCCTTCTCCCACAGCTGCATGAGATTGTCTTGCAGTATTAATTAAACCGTAAACTGCCTGAATATAAAAATAGATTTTGCAACAATGTACATTTTTTGCGGTCTTTTCATAAATGTGTTTAAAGTTCAGCTGATACAAAAGCAGGCATTGCACTTCCTATCAGCAACCTGAGACAGGGCTTTCAGGCTGTCTTCTTTGCAGCTGAGGAATGAAGTTACAACCAAACCACATATTCTGAAGTAGTACAACAATTTGAGCAGTCAGGACAATGTCAGATTATAGCTATGTAAAGGGTTTTCCCTCATCTGTATGTAACTTTAACTGGTTGCCCCAGCTGAAGATGAAATTTGAATTTAGCTTTGGGGCACTATGCCTGTTTCCTTGTTTTATTCTGGATGAAAATGGAATAAACCAAAGGAATCGTGTTTTGAGACCTCTTGTTTATTTTTTTTTTCCTTTTGAGTCTTTTTTTTTTTTTTTTGGTCTCCTGTTGATGTTATTTTTTGTTTGTTTGATTTTTGGTTTTGGTTTGGTTTTGATTTGTTTGTTTTCAGATGAACGTGCGTTCCTCATATAAAGCAAAGACTCTTAACCTTAACATACTGTCTTGCTCCAATTTATAGGAGGGAGAGGAGGTTCTTTTAATATAACATACCCGGCATGAGATTAAGAAACAACAGTTCAAATGTTGGTCCAATCAGTTCATTGTAAATTCTCTTCAGGGAGACAGGGAAAGGCAGGACAGATGCTGTTATGAATTAGGGTGATGGGGAAGGGAAGGAGAGTGATAGAAAAGATAGGAAAGAAGCAAGAATTGTGTAAAGAGGGGGTAGTCACCACCAGGATCCAGCAGCGGTCCTGTTGCACACTGTTTCAAAGGTCTGAGGCAAAATCATAGAGGGGAAAAGTAGCAGTAGCATGGCGGCCCTGGGCAGCAAGCAGGTAGCAGGAAGAAGTTGCAGAGCCAATCTGGGAGGAAGCAGCAGGACTCAGGTAGCAGGACCAGGAGGAGAGTATGACAGCACGCAGGAATTCTGTAGTGAGGAATCTGATGGCAGATACCTTTGTTCTTCTTCAGCATCGTGGTAGAGTGCAGAGCAAGTCCGGGAGGGAGAGAGTCGGGTCATGAGAGTCAGGTCTTCTCATGTCAGAAACCTCTTCTTCTTCATGAGGAATCTGTTGCCAGAAAAAGTAACCTAATGGTTGTATGTCCCCTTTTTATCCTTCTTCTGCCATCATGGCATTCCTGGGCGCTTGGGTAAGGCTCATGTGCAGCACCTCCTGAGATGGCCATTTTCCTAGAGATAAGCCCACACAAAAGACTGCTTCACGGCCATTATTCTGTGACTTATCTCTTTCTCGTTGTCCCTGGCCTTGTCCATCTGTGTCCCTCAGACAAAGGATTTCACTACCCTTGCCCAGGACTTGCTTGGACTTGTCCATCTTTGTCCTCAGCAAGCTTTGAGACAATTATGTAAAAGAATAATCTCTTACACATACTTTTTATTCTAAGGAGAAATAAATCCTTTATAACGTCTCCATTGTAAAGTGATAATACAATAGACATAGAATGGTAAAAATGAAATAAAATGTTTAATACTTTAGATCCAATAGAATTAAATTTATTGTACATGCAAATAGATTGCTTAAGGAACCTTTTTTTAGCAATTAAAATTTCAATCATGGAATCCTAGAATGATTTGAGTTGCAAGGGACCTCAAAGCTTACACAGTGCCAACCTCCCTGTTGTGAGCAGGGCTGCCTCTACCAGCTTGGGCTGCCCAGGGCCCCATCCTACCTGACCTGGAGGCCCTCCAAGGATGAGGCACAACACCTTCTCTGGGAAGCCTGTGCCAGTGCCTCACCACCCTCTTAGTGAAAAATTGTTTTCTAATATCCAACCTAATTTTCTCTTATTTTAGCTGTTGCACTTTGCCTTGTCACATCCAACTGTGTAAGAAGTTGGTCTCCTTCCTGCTTATAATCTGGAGAGATTGAATAAGGTCTTCCCAGAGCCTTCTCTTCTTCAGGCTAAACAAGCTCAATTCCCTCAACCTTTCTTCATAGGAGAGGCACTCCTGCCCTCTGATCATCTTTATGTCCTCTGGACCCACTGTAAATCACTTATTTTATAATCCTTTCAAGTCTCAGGTAGCTAAGAGCAATATGAAGGTAGTCCGATCATAAATTTTCATAAAGGACAGTTTTGACAGTGGTTTTGGATAGCTGGGCAGTCCATTCTGGTAGCATTAGAAATGGGAACAAGTGGGGTTGGAGGAGGCTGAGCAGGCAGGTCAGAAGAAGGCATTGGGGCAGGACAGCAGCTATGAGTGAGAAGAGACAGCTGGGTGGGAAACTGTCCTTCATCAAACAGGATTGAGGCAGCTTCACGTACCTGGCAGGAAGGGAAGATGACCTGGCCTGCTGAGAAGTGGTATTTGGCCTCTGCTGCCCTGAGAAGGTAGTTCTGGCTGGCAGCATGTGGTGTCAGCACAGTGGTCAAGGTGGGGCAGGCAGCAAACGGAAGACGTACTAGGTGGGGTTGAGAGTGCTGTTTAAGGCATTTGTGTTTACTGCTAGCAGCTTTGCACAGGGTGTATGATGCTAAATATTTTTCCATATCAAAGCTAGTATGCAATGACAGCCTGCATGAAGCAAAGTAATTACAAATAGAATCTTTGCAAAAATTTGTCATGTCTACAGCATATTTCTGTGCAGCGAATGGAAGCTGTTGCACGGGCACGGTGTACTTTGTCTGTGATCTGCAATTTAATTGAGCATCTTGTTATGTTTTTGTTTTATTACCTAAAGCAGAGAAAATATGCTGTGTGACTTACAATCTAAATAAAACATATCATCTTCCATTCAGCTTGCAAGATTCTGTGTTTTGTAGGAGTAACATGACAATAGGGAGAAAAAAGACAGAGGGAACATAAGCTCACTGTGGTGGTACTCACTTGGAGTAAAGCAGTATGTTGAAATGAAGACTTCTGGTTTAATGCTGATTAAATAAAACAAGTAAAATTTATTTATTTAATTCATAAGATATGCACATTCAAGAGGAGACGAGGTAACCTTCCTGTGTTACAGATGCCACACAGTATCTGCCATATTTCTTGCAGCTAAACTCTAGCCCAGCTTGTCCTACTATGCAGTAATTGGAATGGGTTATAAGCTACTTTATGAAGTTGCCACCTTGGGCAGCATCTCTAATTACCTGGATGCTCTTTTTCATGATACTCATACATTTTTTTCTATGCAGAGAAGCACAAAACAAAATTGAGTGATTTACAGAACTAGTTACAGTGATAGTGGCTTTTGTGATAGTGACCTGTTTTTCTCCATGTTCTTGACTGCAGGCTTGCTGTTTTCTCCCGTATTACAATATCTGTCTAGGGAAGTCCATTCTTCTTAACTGTGTCCCATCTCTTACTTTATATGGATTATTTAGTATTTGTTTTTATTTGTTTGTTTGTTTCCTGAAAAGGAAGAAAACACAAATTCATCACTTCATCAAGAAATTAGAAAAGGCTTATTCTAGTTATTTCTGTCTAGGAATTTCAGTGTTGATCTCTTCTTTGTTTAAACAGTTAAAAATATGTGAAGTTACTGAGGAAGATGGATCAGATAAACAAAATAGTAGTCTCCTTTGTTACCATTGCATTTGGAAATTTGGTGGCAAATAATTGTTTTAGAAATTGCCAAGTGCTTCAAAAAAAAAATAAAGAGGCTTGCTGGACATTTGTCAAGAATGTCCAGCAACAGAAGCTGGCAACATATGGGAAAGTGAGATTCAGGTACTATGTCAGCAAGGGGTTAAAACATGGATTTTCCAAATGCAGAATAAAGATAATTAGGATGTGTTGCTAAAGCAGTTGTGGTGTCTGTTTTCAGTGCTTTCGGCCAGGTACTGTGGATTAGAGAAATATTTTCCAAACTATTTTGCTTTCCAGAATAATATTAACAATAGCAAAAATTATTAATGTAATTGATGAATGGTATTTTTTTTTCCAGATATATTTCTGAGAAGTTGATCATTGGTTTTACTCCCATGTTTCAACAAACACTGCTAAACTGTGCATAGACCTTATCTTCCTTCAGACCCTACTATACCAGTGATACAGTATCCAGTATTGTTTATTTCTTAGCTTTTTAGCATTAGAATATTTCTTAAATGCTTTAAAAAAATATTTCAGACTTCGCATATTTTCAATTATGTAGAGGCTGTAATTAGAAAGCTCTAAGCAGTTTAGTTTTGTTGAGTCAGTTATTTCCAGGTTCCTGATTTCTTATTCATAATTTCCTCTATCAGTTATCTGTCTATCAGGCAGTTAGATAGTCTTCTGAAGTACCTAGTTGAAGCCTGTCTAGTAAGCATGTCTAAAAGACTGTAATCATTGAAATAAGCTTTAATTCATCATCCAATGAATGCCATATTTGTGTTTAGTACTGTTTAGGACTGCATAGATTCCAGGAAGGAAGGAAAATGGAAATGATTATCAAGTATCAAGAAAAATGAGAAACACTGTTTATTTGTCACAAGCCTAGTTAAGGTTCAGACTTTTCCTCTGATACATCCGTGCTTACTTTATTCTTTTTTATTGTGCCAGGTGGTCTGTCTACTAAACAGCTAGGATGAATGGGACGTTATTTTTTTTTGTTACTGTCTATTTTAGAAAAGTAATAAAAAGGTTTCAGACATCAGTGTGGTCTTCATAATAGCCCATTAAACAAAAGGAAAGCCACTGCTCTTTTTGACCATTGTTCTGCATCTTTTTGACAATGTGTTGATCATTGTGTATCGTTTATTAGTAAAATGTTACAGACTGACCGAATAAAATCACACATACAGTTGGACACAATGAGTAGAATTCAGCATAAGGAAGATCTGAGCTTTTAGGGGAAATGCTGGCATAAAGATAAATAAGTGATCCTGTGGAGATGTAGTTGTTGTTGTGTTGTATATTTATGCTTTACATACGTATAAGTCTTATTGCTTTTTTCTTATGTGTGCTCTTGACGTGCAGAAATCAAACTCTATAGCCAGATCAAAGATATAGAGCAGGTATGTTTATTTCAGTGGTGCACATACGCTGGGTGCAAGGGGGATAGAATCCACCTAACTTGCACACTGTGAAGCAAAAGTGTGGTACAGATATAGCCTGAACTAATATATAATCGTTTCCTGGAATTTGGATACATATTCATTAGATTTCAGAGAACACATCCATGCAGTCCCTCTCCGTTGCGCGTGCGTAGTGAATCATAGGGTCTCCTCCTTGTGGTAGTGAGATGAAGAATGATCTTCCTTGCAAAGGCTTGTAGTCTTCCTCACTGTAAACTCTTGACCCTGTGGGGGGGGGGCAACCCCCAATCTAGTTCTAACTTGCCTTATGGACATCTTATCACTTACTGAATGTCCTCGAGCTGTTCTCAAAACTTCTTTCTTTGTCCTCCACTCCCACATTGTTCTAATCCCAGCTTGTTGCAATCCTCATTCTTTTAGCATCCTCTGCACATTTGCTTCTATAAATTATCTTCTACTTGTTTCTGTAAACCATTCTTTACTCTTCACTCTTCCACATGAGCAGTTACCTTTCCAAATGTAGTCTGTATTCATTTTAAACTGCTTCATTGCTTTTCCTTAGACACTTTCTTTTAGCCTTCAAAATGAAATGACTGCATTTGATGCAGTAATATGAAGTTATATAATGCAAATGTACTTTGTTTTTCTGTATGCTGTAGCTTCTTAATCCAGGACCCATAATCTCCAAGTGTATTTGTCTGAAGATATTTTCTGCTTCTGCTGTCTTTTTTCTTCAGAAAATCTGCCGTGTTTTTTTCTAGCTTTCTGGTTTGCTTCTTTCCACTTCATCACCTTCAAGCTTTGTTACAATTCTTTCTAATATTTATTCCATGTAGCTCTCACTGCACATATTAATTTTCATTTTTCCTTTCCTATATATTTGCTTTATTTTCTTGACTTTTGTGTCTTAATTGGACAGTAGGAAAAAAGTTAATTTAAACTTTTTTTTTCCCCCATGTTAAGCAATTCTCTTATTCTTTAAGGGCAGAAATAATATAGTGAAGAATAAATCTGGAAAATGTTACACTTCTTTCATGGACTAAGTTGTACCAAGGTGTTGAAGACAAATTAACATTGAGGATCTGAAAGTCATCTTAATTTCTTTTTTCCAATGGCAACAGCCTGTATATATTTTAGTTAATTTTTGTATTTCGAATAAAATGCTTACAACAAAAAGGATGCTTTTCAAGTAAGGGTTTGACTTGAACAGCGTCTCCCGTTACCTTTGAATTTAGAGTTGATCATTTACATTTTTGATTGCTAATTTAATAAAGTCTTGTTTGAAGGCTTTTCAGATAGAAGAAAGTTGCTCAGAAAGAGTTAAAAAAAAAAAAAAAAAAAAATCTATTCCTAGTGCTTCTGGAATATTTTTGTCTCCTTGAAGATAAAATAAGACAAATCCCTAACAAGTAGGGAAGGGAGTAAAAAAAAAAAAGTGCACCTCGTGTTTTGTGTTGAATTATTTGCAGCCATTGTGCTGTAGTAGCAAAAGTTTACCGCATGGATTTTACTACCCACTAAAAGCCAAAGCACACATTTTCCAATACTAAACAGTTCTAGCCTACAGACTAACGATTTCTCTCACAGTAAATGTAGCTGTTTAAAATGGTTGCCACCTTGCCAGTGATTGCTGCCTTTGCAGCTGAATTAATGGATTGTCTAAATGCTGTTCATCAAATCACAGTAAGACTTCTAGCAAATCCAAATAGCTTACGTTGAAATTACTGAACAGAGTCAGTAATGAGCATCTGGTGCAGAAAGTTTTCAATCATTCCAGCTAGCTGTGCTGGAATTCATCTTTCTATGCCCTTAGTCATTGATTTTTAGCTGGCTTTTTGCTCATTGAGAAACAACAGTGTTGCAAAAAGAAAGTCTTGACTGTCTAAATCAAAATCCTTTTCAGAAACGTATTCAAGAAAAAGAGAGAAGAAAAGAAATAAATCAAGGAGAATCTAAGAAAGGGCAAAAATGTTGGTGTCATACTCCAGATAGTTTTTAGAAAAAAAAGCAAAAATCAATAGAAGCTTTAAGTGCTTTGAAAATGTCTGTGTTTCTCTCTTGTTCTCTTTCTTGTTTCTCGAATTCCAAAAGCTGACAGAAAGGAAAAAAGGATGGTATTTCTTCCTGTCCCATTTTTATTGATGCCAATGGGAAATACTATTTTCCTGTTTACATCTGTGTTAAAATGTGAAATGGTGTGCAGAATAGTCTAATCATTTATCCCTTGATTCACAAGTTATCCACATGTTTTGCACCCTCATGTTCTCGCTAGTATGTTGTTTTTGTTACCACTGCTATTTTATCATCTTGAAATCTATTATTTCAATGGAGTGTCTTTTCTTTACTGGTTGTTAAGGAGAATTTTGAGTAATGCTACACTCAGTAATGTAGGCTAGCAGTAGCAGTGCCAAATTTCTCGCTCTATAAAGTGAAGGGTTCTAATGACATTGACAACACAAGATCATGCTGTGCATTTGTTTTCTTGACATCTCAGAAAGAAATGTTACCTTTTTCTTGACTTCATTTTCTTTTAAATGAAGATTTATTCTCTGAATAAAAATGTCAAATGAGGCTGATGCTTTTTGTGCCATAGTGAACTCTTTCAGCGGATAGTTCTCTTAGACTGGTGTATTCTGTTTTTTACTAGATGCACTGTAACCAGCGTAATGCAAACACCAAATGTTTTCCATAAAGCAACATAAAGTAGTTGGTTTCTTTTTATTCTTACGATGATAGTGAACTGGTAATAAGTTCAGAATATGCTTTCTATAATATAGATGTGATTAATTCTTAAACTTCATAGGAATGTTTCTTTTATGTTTCTGTGTTCCTGTATTCTTTTCTGAACATGTTAACTTTCACTGGAAGATCACAAACAACTGTCTTGTACCCTCCACTGGCTTTGGAAATGTCAGCAAAAGCCATGCTCTTGATTCATGTAACTGTCAAATCTAGGTTCTCCTTCACTGACACAAAGACCTTCTGGAGTGAGTTTTTCTTTTTTGCCATAGAGTTTTTTTTTTTTTTCTTTTTTTTTTTTTTTTTTAACTTCTCAGCATCTATACATGTTCATGGATACACGTCATGGTTTTATGTTTTTTTTTTTTTTATTATCAGTATTCCACATCATAACATCATGTAGTGCACTGGGATATTTCCGGGCACCTGGTTCGTGGAAGGAAAGAAGAGTTACGTACGACATACCCCCAGAAGATTTTGCGTTATTTATGTTTCCATTTTACATTCAAAGGGAAAGATAAAAACTGTCTGCAGATCACGAGACTTGCCTTTTACCCATTTGACTGTCCAGCTCATGTTGCAGGTGCCATGTCACCTCAGCTTATTTAGAATAAGGCCTTTGGTTTCTGAACACTCTTTCATTTTATTTGATTTATTGACTTCAGTTCCAATGATATTGTATTATAGCATGTTATCTTGCATTCTGATATCTTATTTAGTAAATTAATTTGTTTCTCCTCAGATCGTTGCTGCTGTTTTTGTTTTTAGGCCTATCTCCCTACCCTCTCGTGGTGCATGGGTCTGTGGTTTCTCCCGCCCTGCTTGTCACGGTACTGGGCTGAACAAGCCTGTAAACTGTTGACAATACATATCAAGAATTCCATAAAGTATAGTCTATTTTTATTTTCTCTTTCACTCCTAACTTGTTCTGAATTCTCACTAGCAGCTAGCAAAACAGCTTTTTTGTTACTTTTTCCTTTTAAATAAAAGAGAAGGAAAGGGAAGTAGGATGGTTTTGCAAGTGCTCAATTAAAAAGATTTAACAACACAGAAAAGCTCCAACACTTTAACTGGGAAATTGCAAAATTCGGCTGATGTATTTATACTCCATCACATTAAGGAATTGCTGTCCACTGCATGAATGGACTTTTAAGTTTCTTAAAAAGCTGAGAACACAATTCCCAGCCGGCTTCTTGCTGTATGTCATATCCACACGATATATATAGGGAGGTTGTGTGGCAAGCAGTTTTCTTTACTCATTTTTTTGCACATCTCTTTTTTCACCATGCAAGCATGTGCAAATACAGTCTAACAGACCGATCTTTAATTAAAATTTTATTTATGAAGATATGGCAAAGATTTCTTAGTGACTTCAGAACAAATATAGTTTTAAAAATGAATTTGTACAATTTGATTCTATGAGATGTTACATTATTTACAGTGTCCACAAAATGACTTCGATGCCAGTGGTTGAAAATACTTTACCCTAATTATCATTAAAGAAAATTATTTTAAAAGCACTTATACATTCTGGATGCCTGGGGATTCCTTTAGTGTCAAGGTCATGATCTGTGAATGGTCTGTGGTTCAGTCTATCAAAAAAAAAAAAAAAAAAGGGAGTATTGGAGCAGATGGGGCAGCCTAAGGTATGCTGAATCTGTTTCTTGAATAGATTTTGAAAGAATATTTGAGAGATAAAATTGCTGGTAAAATGCCTCATAAAATGTCAGGCACAAAACAAACTGATTCATCTGAAAGTTGATGGTCTGGCCCCAGGGCTGATGTTCACTGCCAGGGTTTAAAAAGAAATCAGTTGAATAATATTTTTGTAGAGTAATTTATTAAATAATAGCAAAGTGTAGGTATGTAGGGGAACTAATATTCAAGCAAGAACCTTCTCAAGAAGTGTTTAAATGTGCTGGCTGCTAAATTATATTTTTAAACTTTTAAGATACTCTACACAACAAATAATTCTTCAGAAAGAAGTTATATAAATGTAAGTATTTTCAGTAAAACTTAATAAACTGGTTGAGACCATTATTTCTAAAGCATAATTAATGCTTCTGTTGAATAACAAAGATCATCTCTTTGCACAGAAAGTATGCAGTACCTTTTCACTGTTCTTTTTCTACTAACTGTTCCTTTCAGACCTGTGTATGTATAGTCCTTTTTAGCAGTTCATAGCTAGGAAACCTGTTGGATGTTTTCCTCACTATAACAAAGGGCAACTTCTGATCACCATGTGTCTGTAGGAGATGCCTGGCATTTGATACATTAACCTTTTATAAGCAGTAGACATTTTGGCTGAAGGGATAGCGTCTGAAGGAATTAAGGGCTCATTCGTAATAACTTGGCAGCTTTCAAGGCAGAGCAGTTGCTTGAGTTGTAGGAGAAGCTAAGCTGGAGACCAGCACTACTGATTCTTGCTTTGCCAGTGCGTTCCTGCAACCTATGAAGAAAGTTTATTCAGAAAAGCCCCTGGAATCATTACAATTTGTGAATCACCTAACATTGGTTTCACTCCTGTAGCCTCTTGGGAAATCTAATTGCTAGCAGCCTTTTACAGGTCAATATTATAGATTACTTTTTACAGAAAGATCAAGGAAAAGATCAAACTTTACTACTTATTTCAAGATGGGAGTGAGGAAGGATGGGGAGGAAAAGGGCAGAGAGCTCAGAAAAAGATGTGATCTGCACACTGGGGCACAGAAACAACTTTTCATCATAATGTATTGGATGATGTTATTCAGATATAAAGCACAAGAAAAAAGAGTTACCTGTGCTTGGTAACAAATATAAAAAAAACTTTCTTTGTGAAATTATTAGAAATACCTTTTTTTTGATAGCATGATAGACATAAGTACGTGTCTTATTTTCTTGTATTTTCTCAGTTTTTCAGTCTAGTTGTTCTTGTTTGAGTGGATGCTTTAAGAAACCATTTGAGTGGAATAGTTTGGGTATTAAAAAAGGCTTTAAAAAAGAAGACACAACTTTAAAGGCAATGTATAATGTAGATAAAATGAGCGTGCTGCACAGATGAAATTAAGCCACAAAACAGTGTTTTTGTGAAGATACAATGTATATGAGTCATATTAAAGATGAAGAAAGTACCAATTGTGAAGCTATGAAACAAAACAATTGTTTTGCAGATTATTTCAATATTTATAATTGAAGTTTCAGAATAATTTTTTACACTTAAGAACGCTTATGATCTGAGTTCCTGAACATGCCAGGCAAGCTTTCATT
Source organism: Lagopus leucura (assembly GCF_019238085.1). Classification (NCBI taxonomy): domain Eukaryota; kingdom Metazoa; phylum Chordata; class Aves; order Galliformes; family Phasianidae; genus Lagopus; species Lagopus leucura. Next base: position 85,287,980 of record NW_024962262.1, read on the forward strand.
TGGATTTCTGTGGAAAATGCCTGCAAAATATCAGAGAAACTCAATTTCCTATCTGAATAATGGTACTTTTCTTATTGAATGACTTGGTAGAACCTAAAACAAGAGGAAGAGGCTTGTGACGCTTTCTTTTTTTTTTTTTTTTCTTCCTTTTTTAAAAAAATTTTATGGAAGTTAATGCAAATTTAGTCCACATTTAGAGGGGTAATATTAATGTAAAGGTATCTCTTTTATAGACCATCTAAGAAAGCAGTGGATTACATAGCAATAACACGACTGTAGAATTATTGCTGAATTCTGAAAGCACATTTCTACCTTTTAATTTTGATCATCACTTCAGTTTTGAGAACAGCAGGACCTAAATCTTCACTTTCTGACAGTGGCCAGGCAGCTTGCCTTTGTCCTTTTTCTGCTGCCCACCCTGGAATAATTACTAGCAACAGTTTCTCATTTGCAAAAATAAGGGTAGAAGAGGTCAAAGAGTAGAGGATGGGCATATGATGCTCATTACTGTGCCTCATGTCACAGTATCTTTGCCATTGTGCCACATCCCACAAAAGCTGTCATGTGTTTCTGGGACTGGTCATTGCCACAGTGGGAAGGAATAATGTGAAGGAGGTGGCAGTGAAGAAGTAAGTGATGAGAAAGATTCCCAGCTCTGCTTTTCAGTATAGTGTTTGATGAAGCCTTCACCTTCATTCTTTCATCTCTGCTGCCCAGTGAGTGTTGAAGAGAATCCATATTGTGTTCCCCCAGAACTTGCTGATCCTGTCTCTAGAAGGTTTCTTAATATCAAAGAATTTTGTTCAAATATGTTGGCTATCACAAATACAAAAAGTTGGAAAAGTATAGTTTTTCAATTTACACAAGGCTTCATTTTGGAAACCTAAGTCCTCAGAGGCCTCATAATAATGAGCAAATACATGAAAGGCAGCAAGTTTAAAAGGGTCGACAGGAAATCAGAAGAGTCATCATCACTCTGCAGTGAGCATTATATTTCTGTTAAAGACTATAAGTCTGAAATGTAATGGACCAATAAGGAGAAAATAGTTGTAAAAGAACACAATTTGTATCTTGGGTCCCTGCAGCAACAGCTGAAAATCAGAGATCATTGTTGGAAGAAGCAAACACCGCACTGCAGAGGAAGACCAGTTTTGCAAAAAAAAACCTGAGTGAGAGAGCTACCTTTTTAATATTGTTGTCGGTATTGTCATAATTGTCTTACAATTATCTTTGAGTAATACATGTTAAAGCATGTTTCTCTGTATTAAAGATATTTTTCTTGTATACTGATTAGTCTATAAGGACTAGAATATTATAGTATAAATTTTCTCACAGGTGCCTTAACTCCAGTCTCAATTAGATTAACACTTATTGTGCTGTAATGATCTCTTTTCCTGCTTGTCCAAATATGCTTTTGTATTCTATGCATGTGTATTTTGAGTGACACTGGGTATTTATGCTAATATGCATTTTAATAAATCATAGAACAATTAAAAAGGAAAAATATGACACTCAGAAGACAAGAAGTTTTCAGTAGACTTTATCATTTATCTTTTTTCTTTTATACTCGAAGAAGATAGAAAGGCTGTATACAGTTCTAGAGTGAAGGCAGTGGAGTGTAGAACTGCATGCCCCTGTCAAATTGATAGAGTGAAGATGTTGAGGAAGATAATGGAAACTTTCTATTCAGTGAGGAGTGGAATAAAGAAACTTTCTAGTCATTCATCAGCATTGATTGCCTTAGTGCTTTAGGCTTAGATCAGAAATTCGATGTTATTAAGAGAGTTGAACAAATATGGAGATGCTCTTTGGAAGAGGCAGTTAAATGAAGCAGAGAAATCACTAAAATATTTAACGTGAAAATTACATAGGTGATATACAGTGGTGATATACAAAAGGAAGAACTGCAAGCAGTACTTCTGATGAAAAGTAAAATGTTTATTATGTACTGGGATAAATGGTCCCTTACAATACAAACAATTCCACATTTCTCATTTGATCTTATTGCAAGGAAACAACGGCAATAAAATGGACCTATGTTTCAGTTGAAGTAGTTCATAAGGTTCATTCTTTGAGAAACATGGGATTCTCTTGAATTTTCTTCACACCTGGCTATACACCGGTCAGAATGCTATTATGTATTCCATAAGTGTTAGTACCTTGCCTCTGTAATAATAGTTGCAACAATTAGTACATTAAATTGATCATTTAGGAATTTTATTATGCAACCTTCTGAAGTTTTAACATACTGCAATTTTACTGTGCAGTCATTACAGTTGCCTGCTGGGAATTTTATATTCAATTTTTATGATGCTTGGGCACTCATCATTTATAGCTTGGACTTATACAGAAGACTAGACTTTGCAAGACATTGAAACAAGGCATTAGCGTTGCAAAAATTGAAACTAAATTGCATACAGGAAGGCAACTGGAACAGATGCCGTTGTAACATATTCAAGAATTTGCTGTTCTCACATCAAAAACTGCAATAAAAATAATACTAGCATTTAGCGTTTTTCCATCTGCTTGCAGTATTTCTGAAATATGGAGTTGTTATTAATTGATAGTAATTTTATTAGCCGAGGTCAAGAATATTCATTATAGTAAAAGCACTGGTGGCAATTGTAGTTGAGCATAAAGTAAAATTTTTGTGTTGAGTCACAGATTTCAAAAATGGTATGCATTGCATTTGAACATCTTCTATTATGGAAGAATTAACTTGTCAGTTGGTGTATCAAATAGAACAGAAAGTACCTTCTATTATGAAAAAAACCCACACTTTTTAGAAAATGCTGTGGAATGGTGGGAAGAAGCAAAATTAAAATAGTAGACTGCACATTGTAGAAAGAGAGATTTTTACACCAAAAACAAACAAACAAACAAAAGATTTAAACTATGGCTGTTAACCATAAGTGGAAAATTCCACTTATGAAAACATTTTTGTTAGTGGTGTTACTACAAGAATGAAGTCTCTGTTGAGATTAATCATATGTCCTGTGTATTTCTTTAGTAGAAAAACTTCAGCTGTTTTCTGTTGTCTGCGTTTTCCTCTTAGTGGCCTCCTCATAGACACGAAAAGATTTTAAAAAGTATTGCAAGATAACGGTTATGAAAGTCATGCCATGAACTAGAGAAGTGGCTGTTCAGCAGTGTTTAATTGCTTTATTATTATTATGATTATTATTTCCTGCTTTAACCAGTTACTTAATGGGAAACCACACATTGCTTGGGTCAATCTTGTTTTGACAACATGTTTCTAAGTGTTTTTGCCTTTGCTAAATTTGAAATTGCTAGTGTACATTTGCCTAATTTTATGTAGAATGTTTTTTATTGTTTTGTTCTTAATCCTGTATTTAAATCAAAATGATTTGGGTTTTATCTCATTTAGTGATTGTTTCTATATGACAGTCAATATTTATTTCTTAGCTTTACAACATTTGTTTTCATATTTTATCTTACAGGCTTCTTTCCCTTAATTTTCCTTGAAAATTATGAAGTTTCTGTTAAGATTTAGGGTAAAGCAAGGAAGTGGTATTTGCAAAATAGCCTGTAAATGCAAATGTCAGAAAGAAAGAATTATATGTGGAAATATTCCATTTTTGCAGAACTGGATTTACTATGTTATGGTAAAAAGTGATTTATTAATATAATTTTTAACATTTCAAATCTGATGTTCTCATACACTAATAGAGCCAGAATTTTTAAAAAGTTATTTCTTTCTGTATTTTTTAGGTCTCAGAAAAAAAAAAAAAATAGACTTGTTACAGTGATAGTTAAGGTGATATGTTCTCAGAAGCTAAGTAGGAGTTTAGTTCAAGATATTTATATGCTTCATGTCGCAGTGACTGACTATGATTCAGGTTGGCAAGTCTAAACATCTAACTATGTTTCTTTTATGTGAACAGTTTGTGCATGTGCGTACGCATATGTTTAAAGTTTTCAGAACCCTTAAGCCATTGCAGAGATTTAATCATTATGTGTAAAAATGTGTTTGCTATATTGTCCAGTTAGTATTTTGTGATATGCTTGTCTATCTATACGTACGTGTTTATCAGTATTTGGCATTAAAGAAATTACTAGCTTAAACATAGCTAATCACCATATCTTAACTCCTACTTGAAAATAAATTATTGGAAGTATAGAAAAAGCACTTGGAAGCCAAAACGTTTTTAGAATTGTAATGAATAATGGTTGTGAGACAAAAAATTTTATTGAATATATGATACTAAAGCTAAGCAGTTGGTATTATCACAGAATCACAGAATTGTAGGGGCTAGAAGGGACCTCTAGAAATCGTCTAGTCCAGCCTGACAAAGCAGGCGCCCTAGACCAGATTGTACAAATAGATGTCCAGGCATGTCTTGAACTTCTCCAGAGAAGGAGACTCCATAACCTCTCTGTGCAGCCTGTTCTAGTGCTGTGAAAAAGTTCTTGCGCACATTTGTGTGGATGTTTCTGTGCTTCAGTTTGCATCCATTTCCCCTTGTCCTGTCACCACTCACTGCTGAGAGTGAAGAGTCTGGTCTCATCCCTTTGCCTCCCTCGCCTTAGGTATTTATGGACATTGATCACATCCCCTCTGAGTATTATATAATATATTGAATATATTATACAGAATTAATATCAGGTTATTGTAACAAATATATACATACATTGCAACAAAATAATGTAAATTAATATACTATATTGATATTAAGGTAATATCTTGAATATAATACATTATAACTAGTATACTATCCAGGAGTATTCACAATCTAATTTTTTAAAAATTATTATTATTTTCTTACATTTTTGGTTTTCACTGTTGTTATGTAAGAAATCATTTCTACAGTACAGGGTATTCTGCAGGAAACTGAACCTGATTAGCACATATTACTCATTAAAACAAATAATGTCTACTAGGGAAGGATACAAAGACTTATCAAAGAGTAAAACATTGTTGAAAAATAATGTTGGATGAGATACTTGCACTAGTTTTGATCAACTTAATTGCAGAGGATTAAGAATGAATTTCAAAGTTCAGGCAACTACTAAGGCAAAATTCCATTTTTAATATATGTTAAATCTATATATTATATATATTAATATATTTTCAGGAAATACTTCATGTAATTATATTTTCAAGAAATACTTCATATAATTATAAAAACTTGATAACTGTAAAAAAAAGTATTTATTTCTCAGTTCTTACTTGATATTTTCTTAATTTTAAACTCTAGATAAATCTGGAGGGAACTAAAAGTTTATTAAATAACTGAACACAAATTAAAACAGTATGCTAATCCATTATGCAATATTGTGGTACAAGATTTGTTCAATAACAATTTCTTATTTTCAGGGACTGTCACAAAACTGCAACTCCGTAGTACTGTTTAGATAAGATATCCAGGTAATGAAATTAGTTTTGTATTGTGAAGAAGTAAAATGACAAAGGTTATGCACCATCAGAAAAATTCATGACTTCCAAATATTCAAATGTGAACAAATAACAAATACTAAATCTCTTTTCACAGAGTTTTGGTATTTGTCCCTTCTAGATTTCTTGAAATGAAATTACTTTGAATCACTTAGTTGCCTGATTGTTTTTTTTTTTTTTTTAAATCACATTGTTTTTTTTTAGCAGTATTATCTTTTTCATTATTTTAATGGATTTCATTGACAGATATAACATATTGTGATACAAGGTGTGAAGTTTGAATATAATGTATCTGTTATTTACAAGGACCTTGAGTCTGATAATCTTAAAGTAAGCCTAAATTTGGAAGTGAAATGAAATACCATTTGTCTTGATAAAAAGGAGGTGAAAAAATGTTTTGAAGCACAGAAAAGGAAGAAAGAAGTGTTGTGCTCCAATTTACCTGAAGGAGGGGCAGAAGGCCAATTTCGATTGAGGTGCTTTTTTGGTTTTTATTAGAGGGAGACAAAGTACAATTAGCAGTTTCAAAGTGTGTTATTATAAAATCTATTGTTAGAAAATTAACACCTTGATACTAACAATTTCTCACTACTAAAATATCCTCTTTTGTTTGAGAGAAGATTCCTCTGACAATCCTCTCAGTCCTCTTGATTTGTGAACTTTTAAAATTTGTGTGTAAGGTGGGAGTTGGATGAAAAGTACATTTGTTGCCTTAGCAGATGACTTCCACCAACCAGTATAACTTTTTTCTTTGTGATCATTTCGATTGTTTTGCTATTTAATGACTATGTGATTCCTGCAGAATCTGTAACCGTGTATATATACATATAGATAAGTAGATTATGTATAGATATAGCTATATATATATATAGTTATATATAGATAGACATAGTTATATATAGAAATATCTGTATAGATAGTTATATCTATATCTATAGATACAGTTATATACATATATAGGTATATATAGTTAAATAGTTATATATATATAGTCATGGATTCTGAAAAATATATATATATATTATAATTTTCTGACATAAGGAGATTGTAAGAGGAAATCACTGAAGTTCAGTTCTCTAAACTTCAGCAGTGTGTTGGCAGATTTCGCACAGCATGGGGTGTTTAGAACTTCTCTTCCTGGGAGAATGTCAATTTATTGTTGTATTTGCTGCATTTTTTATTTGTAGATAAGTCCAATCAGAATACACATAGGACTTTAGCACTTTTTTTTTCCTCTCAGTTTGGCTAAGGACTAGTCACCTAGAAAAGAAATATTGCTTCTCTGTTTACATGTTTATGGACCTAGAATCAGCAGAGATGGCTGAAATACAACTCTCTTAATACATCTAGAAAGAAGCTGATGGCATGATGCAGCTTTTGGGGGCATCTGACTTTTTCCTGTCATTATTCTACCAGCATCCAGATCAGTTAAGCTTCCTTCTCATTCCCTCCTTTTCTCTTGCCCAATGTATGTGCATACTCTTTCAACTGACTATGGGGGAATTGAGAAAATTCATTTTCAGGGACAAATTTATTTGTCTTTCTAATTGTTTAATATATTATGGGCATTTATCTTATCTCTTGGTGAAAATATAAATATCTGAGGAAGAGGAAGGACTGACTTTTTCCTGTGGAAGCAATAGATCCAGCAGATTAATGATGATGGTAAAAGAGTGACTTTCATCTCTGTACTGTCAATCTGATTATGTTTTCACTAGGTAATGAGTGACAGTTGTTACCAACTGATGGCTGCACGGTGACCTGTGTGAAAGCAATTGTGATCTTGTTCCATTTCATGGTCTGCAGGTGTCTATGCTGCAGAATAAGCTAACACAATTGACAGTAATTGGCATTGGTTTCAGCAGCCTCTGCAGGAGGTCAAGGACAATCCAACATTCCTGGATGTTGCTGAGGCATTTTGGAGTAGTTTGAAGGAACTCTTGCCATTTTCCAAACTTTAACTGTCTTGACAATCAAGAGAGATCTGGCTTTCCAGGAATGTCGGTTTCAACAGGACTATCAAAAGAAAATAAGCAGTTCCATCTAGTTATGAAAGTGTTTATTTCTTAATCCAAATACCCTATTGAATGAGTATCTTCTATAGTCTTAACTAAAATTTGGAATTTCCTTGTGATAGTGGTATTTTTGTTTTCAGTTTTGAGAAAAAGGAGAAATAGTGGTTTTATGCATATGTTTATGTATATGTGCATAAACAGAAATGGGGTTTTATGGTAACCTACTAAGTGCAATATATTGTGTATAGCTGGTGATTTGTTATGACGTAACTTGGCATGGTTAATAACAACTTAAAGGCAATAAATCCTTAACAGGTCCTTATGTTGTACTTAGTTATGCAGTCATTTCCTTTTCTATTTACCCAAGTCAGCTATCAAAAGAGTTTCTAGGATCCTCCGTGTACCTCTCTTTATTTACTTTGTGAAAATGAAGTGATTTATTATTATTATTATTATTATTATTATTATTATTATTATTATTATTTTAATATGATGACACATTCATTGGATTTTAGTTCTGAAAGAAGAATTATTGGCTCTATTTTGATAAGAGAACAGTTGATTCTTTTTCCCTTGTATCCGTTATCTTACCCAGTGATGATTGCAGAGGTAATAGTGGAATTTCACCAGTTTCAAATAGATATTTAATTTTAGGTACCTTACAGTTTTTATGAGGACAAAGAAAGACACACATCAAGTGTCTAATTTATCATTTTGCTATAATCCCCTCTTTTTTTCTTCTCTGGAGAGAAAGATATTGGAAAGAGGAATAAGGAATTTCTTCCCCTTCTATAAAAGCACAAGAGTGAATGTCTTGTGAAAGAGTAAATTGCGTGTTATATACTAGATAGCTGGTAGGAGGATAAAGGCTGACTTAATTTCTGCTGAGAACAGTCACCCTTATCTGCATTTTTGGTTTAAGTTTGGTCTTGATGATGACATTCCTCCATGTTCATACAAGCTAGTTAAGTACTAATTAAAATCTTGAATGTAAGGGGGTGAGGACTACAAAATAAAATAGCTTGGATTTTATTTCTAAAACTTGTTTATTTTTTGACTTAACTTTTTTCTTTAGATAGGAAAATAAAATTGTTCAAAACTGTAAGCACAGGAGCTGTGAGGTGCTCTAGTAATAGGAGACTTGCATTTGTGTGAAATTGTTAATACACTGACAGTGTCTAGTGCAAATCTTTGTGGTATCCTTCCTATGCAGAAAATTTATTTTGTTTTAAATTATAGGGAAAGAAAGTTTGTCAGGGTTTGAGAAACTAGAAATTAAGTGCTTTAAAATAAACTTAGTAATACCAAGGAATAAAAAATAAGCATTCAGATGTTGATCAGTGCAGAGAATTGGGAAGAAAGGAGCGGTAGACTCCATGGTGAGAGCAAATCCTCACAGCAGATGAAGTGAAAAGGCTTTTTCTCTATTTGCAGTCAAGAAGCGAACATTAGGTAGTGTTGAAATTTAGTATGTTTTGAGAGTTTGAAGAACTTCTTATTACTTTCCTCAATTGGAAGTCTTTAAAAAGATTCCACTTTTTCTAAATGTATGATGATATCAATAGTTTAGTTAAATGTTTTTTTATTTCATTGTGTAATGAGGAGAAATAGGTTTAGTCATGTAAGCTCTTAATGTAATGAACTCTGTTGTGCTATTGGAGGGTTTTTTTTGTTTGTTTGTTTGTTTTCCCTTCCTCCCTCCCCCCTTGTATTAATGATTCTGGAGAAAAGTGATTATTGTGGAAATAGTGAAACCTAAGGCCAAGGCTAAGAAATTTATAATTTGGAAAGTGTAATTCTCAACATGACATTCTGTCAAACAACTGGAATAATTTCTTCTTAAATCTGTCTGCTATGTTATGGTAGAAATTAAGCAGTTATGTATGCAAATAAGCATTTTGCTGATTTGATTGAAATACTGTAGGTTTTCAGTCACCCACTGCTTCTTGTTCTAGAAGAATGAGGGAAGACCATGGAAGAATAGAACAACCACCCTGATGAACAGCCTAGTATTATTTTAAGGTGTCTCTGATTTTTGGTAGCCATCTGCTTTACTGTTGCTATGTTTTAGGAATTGGCCACTATATGTTTTATACAAATGTTTTCTTTTTTTTTTTTTTTTTTTCTGTTTTTTTTTTTCCCACTTATTTTTGGGAAGGCAAAATCCTTTATTCTTTCAGATGTTGTTTAAGATCCTAAATTTCAAAGCACGTGTCCAGATATCTGTTTTACAATTTCTGCACATTAAATTCAGCAGTTAAACTTTCTGTAAGAATAAGTTGGCTCTTGATAAATAATTTAGCAGTTATTCCTTGAAATAGGATCGGAAATAATGATACTGATTAATTGTTATGCACAATTTTACTTTGTTTTGATTCAGATCAAAAGTCAACAGTAACTAATGCACTTAATATGTATATTGATTACTGTTCAGATTTTTTTTTCTTATTTTGAGCACTTTAGTGAAAATACAAACGGAAAATGGATTTTTGAAAAGTAGTAGTGTGTCATTAAATTAATTAAATTAAATTAAACGCTACTGCAAGTCTAAGATGATACAGAAACTGGTGTTGCCTCCAATGCTAGTTTGTAAGTAGAGTCATTAATCATTTTTCATACATGCATGTATGCAGTAAAGTTCATGTCATGTTTACTCGGATGCCTTAGTGTTGATTGGTGTCATGCCACGCTTGTGAGATGATATGTTTTACTACTCTGAAGATTTTTATGTTAAATATTATTTTCAGATACTATCTTTCTGTGAAATATTTCTTTTATTTACATTTTTAATGTCTGTAGTGGGTGCTCTGATGGCTATAATTGTCTCCTCATAAGAGCAAACACTGCACTTCGATTTCTCTCAGAATGCTCTGACTTCCCATTGTAACTACCGTGGCCCCTACTGTGAGCACAGCCTTGGACCAGTTGACTTCTGGACTTTCAACTTAAATTACTTGTAGATCCTAAACTTTTCAGTGATTAGATGATTGCCAGAATTCTTAGGGAATTCAAGCCTGTAGGCAATTCTATCAGTAAAAGCTGGGCAAATTGCTGACAGTCACAGGCATTCTTCATCTAGTCCATGTTAGAGCTCACTTACTTTTAAATTCTTTCCAAATTCTATGGGATATTTTAAATCATAAAAATAAGATAATATATTAATGCTACTAGCTGCAGCCTTCTTTAGATGTCTAGCATTTAGAATTACATTCTCTTATGTCTCTTATAGGAGACTCCAAATTCTGAGAGGGACAGTTTCACTGCTGTGATATTTGTTCTGCTGCTTGATGTTTATTGTCATTGTGATGGTTGTGTTTGTGACTGTGAAGAAAAGCCTAAACTCATGAGATTATATATAATATATATCATAGTTACGTAGTACAAAATATCTATACTACATAAAATACTGCATTATATATAAGTGTGTATACCTAAACATGCAACGTTTTCCTACTAATAATTTGTGAAACCTGCAATGCAAATTTTCTGCTTCGAGCCTTCAATTTATTTTTTTTTTTACTATTTTTCCTTTTTTTATACACAGAGCAATTACAATTGCTGCTGTATTATGCCTGGCCACTTCTTGATTAGTGTATGATTTGAAATTAATGATTTTTGTGTGCTATTTTAAAATATAACATATTGGAAGAGTTGGTGGTCACTAAAATATCCTTTTGACGAATATTACTTACTGTAGTCAGCCTAGAGGTCATTATGTGTGGAGTACAGGGCTATATAAATATCTACTGTATTTTTTTTTTTTTTTATTACTGAGTAATTGTCAATTCCCTTGTTATTCAGTGACCCTTGTGTGAATGTTTCTGTATACCAGTCAAAGCATATCTCTTCTTTCACAGGAGGAAAAAAAAATCTAGTTCTCATTGTGTTACAGTGTTCTCTGACAAAAAAAATAAATAAATAAAAATAAAAATAAAAAAACCAACATGATCATGAGGTAATTCATTGTGCTGAAGAATTACAAATGTAGCAGCACCACCAAGGTCACCTAACTGTCACCAGTGTCAGCTACCCTGCGATAGTAGTGTTTTGTTCAGAAATGGGGCTATTACAGAATGACTCAATAGAAGCACAGTGAAGATGTTCAGCTTTTGAAAAGGCCATGTTTTGAGGGAAAGATGCTACACAGAAGCAAATACCATACTGACTGGTAAGAAGTTGATGACACACTATGGATGATAATGAATTTTACTTTTTAAGCAAGTTGGATTTGTTAAGAGCTACAGTTATGTACCAAGGTATTCTAAAAGCAGAACACGTGTTTAAAATTTCTAAATCTGGAAATACTGAAATCTGAGATTATTACAATTAAAAAAAAAAAAAAAAAGTTTAAACAAACCAACTTAAGTGGTTGAAATATATATATATATATATATATTTAATAATTGGCAAGATTTCTGTTGTTCCTGAGTAGATAATGTACTCTAAGTACATTGTAATAACATATCAAGCTGAGCAAGATTCATCTCTCCATGTTTACAGCAGCAGAGAGCATGATAATTTCTTTTAATTGTATTGTCGGGAGATTGAGATATAAAGTTATAACTGAGGCAAACCTTGTCTGAAAATGTGCATATCAAAGAAAACCAGAGGGAGGTGCTCCAGATGATTTGCTTCTCCATTGAAGGACTATTCGTCTGTACTGCATTTGCTTACATTTCCAAATGAGATTACATTGATAAGAATATCCTTACGTATAACCAACAGTGTTACTCTAATTAATGCCTTTAGTAGACTTACAGTAAGGATTAATGTAAAAAGACATTAGCATCAGAAAGTTACTGCAGTAAATTTACAGTACTTTTATTGTATTCTTTGTGCAAGAGGCTGCTTCAGCAGTTTTGAAGTTGACTATATGTATTTCTTTTTAGTGCCTTTATGCACTTAGTGCTCCTACATTGATCCTACATTTCTAGCAATTATTGATTTTCATAGGCTTTCAAGTCCAAGATTTTTGTTTGTTTTTGTATACACAAAAAAATATTTTCACCTTCAAACATCTAAAAATGGCTTGTTATCAGTATGTAATGTGTAGAATGATCTATATAATTAATAGCTAGCAAAGATATATGTCGACTGCAAGGTTGTACTAAGAGAAATTTGTATGCCTGGTAATGTTCCACTGTATGTTCACAGAAAATATTGTTGATATGATGATGACTAGGCCCATCCTGTGAAGGGCTTTCTGATTTTCTTGTTTTTGTGGTGAGGACTGGGAAGAGGCAAAAAACTTTCTTAACATGATGCATGAAATGGTAGCTTGATTTGAAGCCTGTCTAAATACTGTCATAAGCAGATCTCTTTTGGAACAGCTGTGTAGTTACAGATAGTTTTATCACAGATAACATTTTGAAAAATCTTTTTTCACTGCTCAAAAAATTACGAATAATCAGGTCAAGCCAAGGTAACGAGAACATTCAGACTGAAGCTGTCAACCATACCTGTTCACTCTTACGATGGCATAAATTACTTAGCTTTGTTTATAAAAGACTCCTTGTTAAGGAGTTCTTTTTTAAGCTCTTCTAGAGCTATCTTTAGAGAAAATCTTTGCTACCATGCAATCAAAGGATTGACAAAAACTCAGTTTTTTAAGTGGTAAAAAGTGATCTCACAGTTAAGACCTTTCTACTGTGAAATAGTTTGTGACAGTAATGGTGTTCATAATACACAGCCGGTCAGCAGTAGTGAATGAATGGTCACAACCTCAACATTGCAAGATCAGAGACAGTATATTTTTCTATTTATATTACTATCCATTTCTTTCTAGTGCTGCCTTTCTGAGATATATACCTGGAACCAAGTTTGTTGCACCAGCCTTCATCTTTCCCTATTTTTAGGATTGTTAGACATTGTTCGAAATGATAAATTTTATGTGTACAGTGTTTTGATTAGAGAAACACTGGGAACTGCACTAATTATAGTATTATGCTTTCTGAATGCCTTGTTCTGGAGCATGACTAGCTCACTGGATTTCTCACTGAAATACTGTAGCATGTCTACTAACACTGAGCAGATTTCTAGAGGTTTTAAAAATATTTGTTGTAACAGATTAAATTATTCAATGGAGGGAGATTATGCAATTTTACAAATATTGGTAATCCACAGAATTAATGTATCCATTAGTTGTGTATATGTTAGGAGTCGTCTTCACATTGCTGGATGGAGTATGGTATTTTTCTCAGAAAAAAACAGCATAGGTAATATTATCACGTTTTTTGTTGTTGTTGTTGTTGTTGTTGTTGTTGTTGTTGTTTTCCAAAGTATGTAGAAAGTGCATATAAATTCAAATTCAAGCTCACTTATGTCAGTTTGGGAATGCAAAAGGATTGCTTTCATAGTCTAATAAGTTCACAATGGTTAAAAATAAATATAACTAGATTTAGATGTCGGACAACAACTATTGAGTTTGCAATTAATGTAATTAAAGTTTAGGAATGATTTCACTAAGAGGAGCTCGTTAATGTTTGAGGTATAACTTGGCTGCTAAAATGTCTTCAATTTATAGTTTGTCTTCAATTTACTAAGGGCTGTTTTGCCTTGTGTGTCATTCTTATACGATTATCATAGAATGAATTGGTTGGAAGGGATCTCGAAGCCCACCCAGTCCCAACCCCTGCCATGGACAGGGCTACTACCCACTAGATCAGGCTGCCTGAGTGCCTCCAAGGATGGGATATCTCCAGCTTCTTTGGGAGCCAGTGCCAGTGCCTTACCTTCCACTGAGTAAAGAATTTCTTTTATCATCTAATCTCAGTCTCCTTTCTTTCAGCTACTCCTCCTTGTGCTATCACTATCAGACCATTTAAAATTTTGATAACCCTCCTGCATGTAAGCACCGTTCAAGTATCAGAAGACCACAGTGTACAGGAGACCCGATGCCTGGAAACAATACTGCAGATGGGGCCTCACAAGGGCAGGGTAGGGAGGTGAAGTCACCTCCCTGCTGGCCACCCCTTTTTTGATGAAGCCCAGGATACAGTTGGTATTCCAGGCTACAGTTGCTCACTGCTGGCTCGTGTCCAGCTTTTCATTAACCAGAGCCTCGAAGTCCTTCTCTGTAGGGCTGCTCTTAAGGAGTTCTCCCTTTCTGAATAGAGCTGTACTGATCAAATTGAATTGCCTTTTCTTATTTCTCAAATTTTAATAGAAAACTGAGGATTTTTAGTTAGCTAATTATAGTAATCCCTCTTCATATTTCTGAGGTTTATTTATTTTCATTTTCTTGTCAGGTTCAATTTTGTTCTTTCAGCTGTTCATCCTCCCCTAAATAATTATTAGCACAGTTGCACCAAAATGATTAATTTTATCCAACCTCTAAATATACATTCATCTCTGCTTTGATATAGTTTAATTGTAATGTTTATTGCTTTGGGGGTACAGAAACTCAATGTCAAGGATAGGGAATGGTCTGCTGTGTTGCATCAGGTCTAGTATAGGGATGACGCTTTAACTTATAGTTGTGGAATGCCACTCCTTGCCATGTATGCTGATAAAGTAAGGTGTGCTTTTATAATCTCTGGATTTGGTCAAGAGAGCTGTATGTTTCAGTCTATTAATCCTGTGTCCAGCTCTTCATCTTCTCATGTTTAAAAGATAGCTGTGTGTTCTAGTGGTCAGGCCACACTTTTTGTTTCATGCAAGCATTTCAGATCCGATTTTCAGTACTAGGTCACTTCATGACATTGAGCTTCTCTTTTCATGATGTATGGATAAACCTGTGGCTGTATCATAGCCTTCCTATTTGCTTGCTTTCAATTTTCACTAAAATCTTTCTCTTGAAAAATATTCCTTAGTTTGCCTGTCATTTTTCTTTACAGTCAGTATAGATTTATTATCTTTTTAAAAATCTCTACTGTGTTGATTGGACCTTCATTATTTTAACATTATTTAATCTTATATTAAATTTAATTATCCTGGATATCTTGATTTCTTCGTAAGGTATTTGCTGTTCTTTTCTTTTTCTTCTAATGTGCCAACATCCCTAGAAGATAAATTTCTATTGATTGTTCAGTTTTGTTCCTGCATATGTTGACTTGTTTTTAGTCATGGAAGTGCTTGACACTAGCTATTGCAAACACTGAGTGAGCTAAGTACGTTTTCTGAAAGATGAGCCAGTAAAACATCTGCCTTCATATGTAATGCCCCACTGAAGGGGAATTTCATTCCATAATGTTTTATGATTCCTTAGCACTTTTCATTTCAAAGTGTTTTGCACTTTTTATCTGGAGAGTTCAGTGAGAGTGGAACCAGTCTCATTGCCCCTTTGCTACAAAGCTTTAAACTGAAGACTTCTCTGCAACTAAGAGAAAAAAATATTGCTTTTGCCCTCAATATTGCTGAACTTCTGAGAAGAGCTGAGAAGCATTCTTTATCTTCTGCCAGAAAAGGAAGAGAAATGGTAGAAAGTTGTCCAACTTGACCGAAGCTGCTTATAAGGTATGTGCACATTAAAAAGACAGGGAAGTCTTACACCACCTGACAGGTAGGAAAAGTGCATGCAAAGAGAACAAAGCAGACTCACCTTTACCAGTGCCAGATCAGTGTGTATTTTGTGGAATCAAACATACAATTCTTAAGGGACAGCAGATTTTTCCTGATAAACCTATTGGTAAACAGAGGCAATATTACTAAAAATTGAGATCAGAAATCTGAACCTGTGTCACAGTGGGACCATTCCACCAAATCATTATTTTTCCTCAGAATATTATATTATCATTATTTTTTTCTCATTTCTTCCTTCCTTAAATTCTCCATCCCCATCCCTAGTATGTCAGCTAATGTTAATCACTTCCTGAAATTTATTTTTCATCTTCAGCTCTGCAAGTGTTTTCAAAATACAAATTGCTGAATCCTTTATCCAACAATTGCTACTTCCTGCTCTTTAGTCCCCTGATTCTCCAAAAGCTAGATATTCCCCCAAAGCTCCATTTTCCCATCTGTATCTGCCTCATCTTCATTTCTGTCTTTCATAGATTTCATCCTTTCTATTTCAGTCAGAAGTGTGACTATACCAGTGTATTTCCTCCTTATCGTGCTGGATTTTGATAAATCAGTGTGAGCCTAGATAACTTTTTGTGTATGTAGACATTAAGACAGCAACATGATTGCTGAGTTAGACTTGCAGTTTGCCGGTGACACGGGTCACAAAGTCTATAAATGAAGTTCATACCAGCATCTGTGGATTTCTGCATTACTGAGCTCTGACTTTTTGATCCACCGTATCTGTCTAAAGCTCTCCTTTATGGAGAAAGAAAGCCCTGAATCCACGTACTTAGTGTTTGTACTTGCAGAGTCATTGTGGCTTCAAATTAATGTCTTTTCAGTAACTGAAGTCTGTTGGTATCATGCAGCAAGACTCAACCCTGTATTGTGAATATATTTTTTCTAGTCTTTTACCAATAGCCAGAGTAAACCAGATTAGTTTACCCACTAATGCATTTCATCTGTTGATAGACCACTATCCTTCACTGTTTTGTGAGGAATCAGAAGCTCTCACTGCAAACTGGTTACTTGGCTACTCACTTATCACGCTTTGCTTAGCTCTTCATAAAAGTTACCTAAGGAAGTTACCTACAAACATCATAGCTTATAGCTATGTGATTCTTTTGTCCATAGTATTTTTAAGTAAGAGAAATCTTTCAGAGTAGTTATATCTAGCAGATATAATACAGAATTTTAATTTACATGATTTACAGTAGCAGGTAGGAATTTGGTCTTCTGTTTTATCAGTTTTGTTACAGATATTTTTTAAGAAAAAAGACAATGAACATACAAGTTTTCCTACATATTATCAATTGATCAAAACATTCCCACGTACAAAAGCTTTGTAAGACACGTCTCATAACTGAGATATAGAAAAGGAGTATTAGGAAGAGTTTCAGATTTATTTTTTTAGAAACTAACTAAAACTTACCTTACTATATAAAGCATCTTAAAGCTGGAACAAAAGGCCCACCTTTGATGGAAGGCAAAGGGTGTTTTGTTTTTCTTTTTTTTTTTTTTTTTGTATATTTTAGTTATCAACTGTCACGAGCAGCATGTTGTCATGTGAGGAGATTCTTTGAATATAATTTATAACATAATAGCAAAGTGTCATGATATGCATTATGACAAATTCCATATGCCTGCATAAAATTGAAACCTAATTTCCACTCTGTGCATTCATTCCAGTTTAGGGTTACAGTTATTTTATAACATCCAAAATGTATTTTACAGCCTTTGATAGCTATGATTACTTTATCATAAATTTCATTTCACTGGCATGTCATAGCTGTAATGTTGCACTTAGCATTATCTAAAGTATCTGTTTCATTTGAGCTAGAGAAACAGCCTTTTCTGTACATGAAGTTTTTTTCCCCTGCAGTAGCTTAAGTGTTAAAGCCTGAAAGGATTTAGGAAGCTGCAGTGAATGTGTTAAGACTGTTAATGAAGCCTCTGAATCTAAGGACAAAATTAGCTCTCACACCCACGCTGCACAAAGTACAGCAACTGTCTGATAAAATTGCATCATGACTTTTACCTGGGGACGGTAGTATCATATTCACTTGAAATGATGAAATTGGGAAGACAGATGTTCCCAAAGGACACTTTAAGGAGCTTGTACCTACATAAGTTACTAGACAAAAATCCCTGAAATTTGAATGTGAGGCTTACATTAAAAAAAAAAATGTTTATTGAGTGTGAGCTACAGATCATTAGTTCTATCATGTTATGTTTGTTCTTAAAGAACGTACAACAATAGACTTCTGATGCAGAGTAATCTGAGAAATGAAGAATGAAAGGAAATATTAAAAATAAAGTTTCTGAACAACTTTGTTTTTGTTAGAGGAAGACATAGCACTGCTTTCTTCTGGAGTTACAACAACTGGGTGGTGCCAAAAACAGTGTAAATAAAGTTTTGACTGGTAATACCTGAGCTGAGTTGCCTTCAGGGGTATGTATCCCATGGGTGCCAAACTTCTCTGCTGAAGCCATTATATTATCATAAACACAGCATGGGCTGGAGGGAGAAAAAAATTATTAAAACATGAAACCCTTCAATCCCAGCATCATGAGAACCCGAGTGTTGTGTAGGAACAATGCTGCTAATCTTCTCAGGAGATACAATGTGGACTTGGCCACATAGACTCAGTTAGCTACCCTATACCATAGGATTTCTGGCCAGAGACTTACTCTCTCTGGCAGCTGTATACTGCAATGTAGAGAAAACTTTTGTTGCTCTGCCATTTCTCTTTCTGGAAAATTGAGCATTATTTCTTTTGTTCTGATCAAATTCTTTTTTTTTTGTTTGTTTTTTGTTTTTTGTTTTTCTTCCCCCCCTCTTGCCTCTTATCACTGGCAAAGGTTTGATTCTAGCTTGAATAGGAGTAACATTAGCTTCCATTTTTCTATATTTTCCTTATACATATAAAATTTTTATATTGTCTAAAAGATGCAAATATATAGGATATAGTTATCTGTGAATGTGGCTGATAAAGGGCACTATTTTAATAGATTCAAAAATAAAATGTGAAAACCTGAGAGAAGGGATTAATGTAGTCATTTTTATTTATTTTGTAACAAGTTTTCCACTGCCTTGCAAAGCCTTACTTGCAAAATGAATTCAAATTGGCTTGAATAAGAACACTGTAATGTGGATTAAAATCTGACTGAAAGTCTGCAGACAAAGAGTGTTGTGTACCACAAGGGTCACTGCTAGAACCAGTCATTTTTAATGTCTTTATTAATAGTCGGGGAAAGGGTGTTAACAACATGCTAATAAAACTGGCATGTGATACTGTATATTCTGTGGGGATAGAAATGTTTGAAAGTTAAGAGAACTGACACAAGGCATGCAGGGAGATTAGAAAAATGAGTAAAGTACCATGGTGAGATTCAACGTAAAGAAAATGCAGCCCAATTAGATCTTTTGAGGAGAATTTGGAAAATTGATGATGTACTTGAAGAAACTTGGAAGCAGTTATTTAGAAAAAGCATGGTGTAGGGGTGGTAATCAACAACCAGTGATGCATGGAGTTTTTTTATAAGTGGAGCAGCTTGTAAGCTCGCAGGGCTGTGGATGAGGCTCTCAGCATGCAAGATGGCTTTTTATAGGTGGTAGAGCAGGCGTCTGGGCAATGCTGAAGTAGTAGACAGTTTTAAACAGACATCTGAGTTGATTATAGGATTTCTTCCTTCCTCTTCATTTCTCTGCCTCTAATGTGATATTCTAAATATCACAGCGCTCAAATGTTGCAGCTGTTAAAAATGATTGTTTAAGCAAATAGGGAATAGGGGCATGCTACTGAATTATTATTCCTAAAATACCAACAGCAAATATCTTCCAGAATCTTAAATAATGAAACAAACACTAATAAATAATGGAAAATGCAGTAAGTATCGAGTACCTCTGGGAAATAAACTAATTTAATGCGCATACAGCAGCAAATAAACATCTTCAGATCTCAAAAATTCAATACTTCTGTGAATGAAATCTCAACACTTTCTGTATCACAATAACAAACACTGAGTGAATCATGGTTACGTGATATATCTACTACTTAATTCTTGAATAAAAAGATTGAATTTCTTAAAACTTCATTCTGATCACTTCAAAGTCTCATTAAATACTTTTTCAAATATCAGTTAGCAGTGTGAAAATCCTGTAAGTCTTTTGAATTGTCCTTAAACTAATGTCTACCTCCAAATGAAACATAAATTTGAAGAGGCAACTTTCCTTCTGTCTGCTTAATGCATCAGAAATTTATATCCAAACTTTGGAAAAATAGCATAGTATATTACAGGTTTAAGCATCATAAAAGAGCATAAACTGTGATGACTCCACTGACAGTTCAGCTAATACTTACTTTCATTTGAGACTTTAATTTTTATTTAAATGTCTTTTTCTTTTTTTCCCCATCTGGTATAGCCAGATGTCAGTGCCAGCTGTTTACCTGAAAAATAGATGTAAAAAGGTATACTAACTTTAAAAAAGTCCAATGCTCTCCTTTATTAAGAAGGTTGAGTTACAGCTAGAACATAAAGATACATGCAAGTCATGAAGTTTTCATCTAGGTACGTGGTTTTCTCTGTCTTTTTTTTTTTTTTTTTTTTTTTAGCAGACAGTTCAATCATATGACTAACCTAATTGACTGAAGTTGCAGTATTTCATTCTTCTTGTGAGTGTACAAGACTTTATATATAGTGAGAGACACAAAAATATAATCTGTTATCCGGATGACTTGATCATAACAGTAATTTTCTGTCTTCTGAGTGTATTTTTCCAAACTTGTTTGCACATGAATGATGACAACGTGATTTATTTGATAAAAGTGGAGCTTCTCACTGTTTCCAGATTGACTATGTTATTTCACAAAACTTCACAAAAGCATCATTTTGTCTGAGAATACTGAATCTCCTAATGTCATAGAGTCATTTAGATTGGAAAAGATCTTTGAGATCATTAAGTCCAACTGTGAACATTGTCCTACTAAACCATGTCCTTTTGTGTTATGTCCACCTTTTTTCTTAAATATCTTCAGGAATGGGAATTCTCTCACTTCTCTGGGCAGCCTGTTCCCATACTTGAATACCTTGTTGTCTTCTTTGTAACCTTTATTTTCAACTAGCGTTAATCAATCCATTAAGGAAGCTACTCATTTTTTTCTGTCTTTTCAAAAGTATCTTTTGGTTCAGTTGAAGTTTAACCAGGATTGTTACAACTGAATCATGCAAATAGCTATACTGTTATTTCATACTGTGAGAGCAGCCTTTCACAAAACTTGAGTGGTTACAAGCTGAAGGACAGGAGGCTTGCATAAATATAAGCTCAAGAACAAAATGTAGAGGCCATGAAACTTGTCAAGTGAAGATATGAAAGTAGAATGGATGTCCTGTTGTTGCAGATAAGATGGCAAAAAAAAAAATGCCTCAGCTCAGCATAACATCGGTGTGAACCGGTTTGGGCTACCCCCCTTAAAAGGTTGGAAATGACTATTAGCTTTTATCCCTAGACCACTAGAGACGTTAGTTATTTTGGGGAATGTCTGCTCATGTCCTTGGAATGTAATGAATATGTATATGCTTTACCTTTCAATATATAGTTGCCACTTCTCTTGGTGTGCATGGTGGTAGAGTGATCCCCCATACACCCAGCGCTGTAATAGAGGGAATACCTGCTTGACATAACTCATTGGTGTGTCGTATTACTTTGTCAATTTTCTTGGCTTCACAACAAAAATCTGTAAATGAGGTCATCAGTTCTGTAGTAGTGCTCCAAAGGGGTTTTGCAGCTTTATCAGCTGAAGAGTGGTGAGGTATTTTTTTTTAAATGTACGAAACAAGGAGAGCAAGTCTTCCTTGACTGGCTGTTTACTCTTACAGACCTGCTTCTGTTGGCTCACACTACTTGTTCTGGGTGTAGCTGAACAGCTCGCTTTCTTGGAAGAGCGTTTACATTGATTTTGAAGTTGTGCATTCAGTATGCATTTTTTGAAGAGGCAGTGATAGCCTGAGCAACATTTTCTGCATTAATTGTTTGTGAAACCAAAGGTGAATTATATTGGAAAATTGATCTGTCTGAATAGTAACCATTATTTTATCTTTAAACTACAAAATTTATATAGTTCTGCTATGTGTGGAACACAACCTCAAAAGAAAACATCTCTTAATGTTGCTTTCCTGGTTAAGTGAGGAGACAATGAAAGACTTTCCATCGCCTCTTAGTGATCTATACAGGAAGCATCTATTATGGCATTTTTAGAGTGCAAGAGTGTAATCATAAAGACTTTGTTAAATATGCATTTGTGTGAAATAGCTAACAGACCTAAGAAAAAAGTTCCAGGGAAAATGCGTTTGTGGTAACTGGTAAACTATACTTGAAAAGTATACTTATTATATTACATAATATATATATATGTATTATATAATATAATACATATATATATATTATAATATATATAATATATAATATATATTATATTATTACTTTTGGAAAGTAATAGAAATTTCACATCTTCTATAAAAAATTGGAAATTAAATGAACGCCAGTTGTGAGTTTTGTTGGTTGCTGTCGCAGTAATCTGTTTAGTATGCTACTGAAACATGGGTCTGTCTGAGTGCTCTCTATCAATAACAAAGGTTCAGTTGTTTTATTTGCATAGCGGTTTGCATTAGCTTTAGTCAGCACTTTGAAATCTACATTTTGAGTGCTTTTCTGAAGCGTTTGTTTAATAGATTTTTCCTTTCTGTTGATGATTAAGGTAACACTGTACGGTTCCAGACTGAAAAAAACAAAAAACAAAAAAACAAAAAACAAAACCCAAAGCCATTGGGTTTTATTGATGGTTAAACAAATGCAAATCTACACGTATTTTTTTTCCATCTGCCTCTGAACTGTAGGGCTACTTGTTCTATGGAAATATTTATTCCATTATTGCACTGACATAGCCAAATAAAAATCTGGGCTTGAAGTTAGATTTTGATCAGAAAATTAAGTTCTGTTTAAATATTCTTTATATGCATAATGGTATTATAGATTTACAATATTTGATGGGACAAATATATTATGCATCCTAATTTTCACAGACTGAAGAATAGCTTTGTCACATTTATAAATATAAACAAATTGAGTCAATTAAATGAGGTTTGTAGATAGTTAGAACGTGCAAGGTCACCTTGCAAGTATTTTGAAACTTTTTGCTCTTTTAAAGGTTTTAACATATTAATAATCTAATCCTTTCCAAAGCGCTGTGTGAGAAGCAGTGAGTGCAGTAGCACCACTCAGCCCCTGAACTAGGCTGTGCACAGACACCCAGAAACATCTGCCTGACTGTGGATTTCCACTGTGTGTCCTGGCTTAAAGGCAGGATGAGACCATTTGCACTCTTCCCTTTCTCTTGCTTTTGCATGCCTTGGTTTCACTGAGTAAACCTCATCAATGGCAGTGACAGTGCAGCCTCCTCAGAGAGCACCACAGATTTTTCTTGCCCTGTGGTCTCCATGCAGCATCAGGTGCAAGACTTTCTCAAGTGTTCCCAACTTCCTGTCTTCTCTTTTTGAGAATGCACGTTCCAGCCAGCTAAATGAATTGGTATTGCTCCCATTTCACAAATCGGACAGTTTATAAAGCAAATGACCATTACAGAGCTGCTTTTTAGAAGCTCTTATTACTCTTCATTAAAACCTGTATATAGCATTCATTTATTGACACGCTGTAGAAGTCATGCTATTAATGAAAAGGCTCTCAGTACAGTTGACACAGAAGTGTGAGTGATTTGTTACTGTTGCTCTTTATTGGTTCTATCAGCTATATACTGATCTTAGTTGATTGGTCCATTGTCTTCCGTTTTCTTTTACAAAATGGTAAAATCTTTCAAAGTCTTTCTCTAAACCTTATACTTTTTTGTGCAAGGCGAAGATGAGTCAGATACAGTGCTCAGATGTTCTTTAGAAAACTCCCAGCAGTGATGTAGAGCTGAGTTGCTCAAGACATGTTAAACCATCTAAATTTGCATCTAATTCACAAAGAAGTAAGCCAAATATTAGTAGTTAATTGTCTGGAGAATTGGTGTTAAAAATGGATGATACTGCAGCTAACTTGCTAGATAAAAGGAAACACTGAAAGTACAAGGCTAGCATCTCTTGAAAGGAATACGGTTTCCTGGCTTAATGCTGGAAAAGGCACTATCTGTTTTCTCCTTGCTCTACAAAGAGGCAGGGACATTGGAGTTGTGGGTTGTGTTTTATAGATGTGGAAATCTTACGTCTTATTTCTTTTTAACATAAAATAAAATTAACTCTCCAAAAGGGAATGGAAAAAATATTAACTGATGTAGCTGAAATTGGTACTGTTGTCATCATCACTGTAAAGACTTGTACAACAGTTAACAGGTGTGAGAATGGGTTTTTATTTTTACAGAGTCTTTATGATTGTGCAGAAGGTATGTTGTTCTTACAAGTCTGTATATATTTGCCTGTCTGATAGCATTTATTACTCATTTATTATAGTTGATGAAACTGAGTAGCATAAAACCAGTTCATATTGTATGGTTTAATGGACTGCAATTAGCAATTTACCACACATTGTTTTAAAGGAACTGAGTAATTTTATCTAAGAATATTATTGCTGTTAGGATGAAATTGCTGCACAAATTGCTTTCTCAAATAACAAAAAAGTAGCCAGCAATATCTAAGACAAAGTTTATACGATTATGCAATGTTCTTATTGTATTATAAGGAAGAGAACAAAGCCTTGAAGGAGTGGAGTTTTCCTGTTAATAATACGCAGTGGTGGATTCAGTCATACATTAGTTAAGAACTTAAAATATACTAGAAGTACTTCAAAATAACAATTAGCATGCTGACTAACCAGGATACTGTTTAGAAGGAAATTAAGTTTAAAAAATTAAGTGTACTGTTTCCATAAACTGCACAATCAGTATAGGAGAGAATTTTCTGTCATGAGTTCCAGCAGAGTGGTAGAAAGAGAGGGAACAGCCTTAAGTTGCTCCAGAGGAGGTTCAGGTTGGATATTAGGAAGAATTAAGTCTCTGAAAGAGCAGTGAGGCAGTGGCATAGAATGCCCAGGGAGGTGGTGCAGTCACCATTCCTGGAGGTATTCAAGAACTGTATGGCTGAGGGACATAACTAGTGGGCATGGTGTTGTGGGGGTAGGTTGGTGGTCAGATTGGGTGGTCTTAGTGGCCTTTTCCAGCCTTAATGACTTAATGCAGTTAGTGTTGCTATCTCCTGTGGCATTAGAGTGCTGGATGCTGACCCAGAGTGTCCAGGGGCACCAGCACTGCCCACCCCTGAACAGAGACCTGTGCTTCATCAGTGCTCCCAAATGTGAGCAAGCAGCACAAGAAAAGCAAATGAGGAGCAAGAGCTATTAAATTATCATAGACATGAAATAACAAAATTCAGCAGGATTCAACTTAGTGGAGAAATAGGTTGTGCCAAGTGTGTTTTTGCTTTGTTTGCACCCTTTTTGAATGATTGGGTTCTAACCTTTTGGTATTAACACAGGTATAATTTTCTATGCAGTATATGACAAATCAGAATTAAGAGATCATTTTTCTCCTAGGACTTTGCTTCATTGTTTCTTTTTGTCTTATCACGATGAAGTTAAAAGGCAGTTCCATAATTCTATGTTTGTTCCTCTCTCATCTGTCTTGGATGAAGACATATAGGACTCTGATTTTCATGTGAGAAGCTTTTAATAATTTATTCCCACCTCCGGCAGCCCATGAGAGAAGTATCCTTTTCTCCTCTCTGCCCCGTCACTCCTTGCTGCTGTATTTCATAACGATTCACTAGCGCTTTTTTTTTCCCCCCCTACAGTGTTAATCAGTGAAACAATTAATGCCAACTTTAATTTTTTTTCATTAACACCTGTTTTGACAAATAGGATCAGGTCACACCTCTGCACATCTGTGAAAGCCTGTCTGCAGCCCTCCATAAGTATCACTGTAAACCTCAATACCTCCTTTGAATGTTATTGCCTTTGGCATATGAGCTAGAGAGCTAGGGGCTGCTCGAACTAAAGATATGAAGTACCATTAGGAAGAGCATCCTTAACTAGAAAGGAAATTATGCAGGCATTTTTGCAGCTTCGTAATTGCTTCGGGTCATGATTGTGCTGCAGTAATAAATTGTGGTGTCCATATATGGACATTGCATTTTAGCATGCAGGGTAATAAAAAATAAAATGTATTCCAATTTGCAGGTATCCAGTTCATTTAATTCTCATCTGCATACATCATATTTCAGTAGAATTTATCCCCACTATTAGGAAACAAAGTCAGGACAACTTTGAGTACTCTTGGTAGTGGTGCAAGCTGTGGTTTTATTTGCACTGGATTTCGTTGCTACATCTATTTCTTACTTTTTTTTAACTTTTATTTTTAATGTAATTCAAGAAATATTTTTATTTTCATTTCCAAATATTTCTTTTTTTTTTTTTTTTTTTTTACCGTTCAGAGAATCACTTGCAAATTCACAATCCTGTTTTCTTAGAACAGCTGAATATACTTTTACTATATTCTAAAGCCGGTTACTGGCAACACTTTAAAAGCAAAACTCCTTTAAGATTCTGTGGATATTTATAGCTTCATGCTTCTACCTTTAAAAAATCTGCATTGACTTTTATACACATTTTAGAATATTCATATTAAACATTTGCATCATATACTTCTTTCCAAAATGTGAATTTGCTACTTCTGCTTAAATTGATATTTTACTATTTAACAAATAATTTTTCATTTCTAATAATTGAATATTTGATTTAAAGCTTTTGTGCCAGTCTTAACACTAATAACCTTTAGAGAGAATTGAATTTAAATGTGAAAGGAATTTTTCTAAGACACCAATATTGAATTTTCTCTGAAGAACTCAGCACTGAAAAAGTAAAATATGCTAAATTATCATCTGTAATTTAAACTAAAATATACCAGTAGTTTTGTCTTGTGGAGTATAATTATAATCTTCAAAGCAAATGCGATCAGTGTATTTCCCATGGCAAACCGTGTGAGGAGAACTAACAGCGGTGCCCGCATGCAGAAACCATTTCTGCTGTGAGGAGCAGAAAATGGGTGTTTTTACAGGTACAAGTCAGCACTATTTTTTGTCCTGTTAGGAATTTCAACCAGTTAACTAAAATGCTTTCTGTTGCTGCAGTTACAATGACCTTTCCCTTTTCCCATGACAGGGTGGTTAGAAAGAAGAAAGACTTCATCAGAATTCAGCTAAGGCTATGTATATTTGTTTCATTTAAAACATGAAATAAAAACTCAACTCTTTCCAAATCGATGAATGATTGCCTTGAGATAATGCAAGTTGTCTTGCATAAGTGCTCAGTGCTGCATGGTAACAAATAATTACCTTATCTGCAGTTTGACAGCACATAAGCTGATCATTGTTTAGATGTAAATGTGTCAGTGTCTTTTCTTTGTACCTGTTGTAAGTTATATCTCACACTTAAATGAGTCATCACTCAAGTTACTTTTTGGCCTGGAAGAGGCTAACCTTTCTTCTCTACACCTTAGTATCTAATGTTTAATTATTGGCCTCTTATGCAACTGAGAAAACCAGCTTCCAAATTCATAAGACTTAGAGCCCATTCATGATATACTTAATGGATTTGTCAACCCTGCTCCAATCTGACTGCATATTTTCCAGTCACTGATGTCTCAACCTTTTTCCCTACTAAAGGGGAAATGGAAAATTTGCTTTTCCTGTTTTCCAAACCTAAGTAGTTGCTTAGACACTATCTATTTTTTGCTGTTTTTTTGTTTTGTTTTTTTTTTGTTTTTTTTTTTGCGTTTTTTTTCTTAAACCAGCAGAGTTTTAATGAGAGTAATATCTGCTTGAGATCTGCTGTGCTTTCTTGACCTACTGCCAAGAGTTGTAGGACCTTTGTGTAGACACCTCTCTTAGCAACTATGGCCCATTTGCAAAATTTAATTTGTTTACTTGGTCATAGTTGTTTTATGAAATTTTCTATCTTTAAAGAAGTATCTGCTCTGCAAGTGAGAATCACCAAGGTTGGAAAAGACCCTTAAGATCATCCAACCATCATTCGATCTGCCACCTATTACTAATATTTCCCACTAAACTGTGTCCCTCAGTACAACATCTAACTTTCTTGAACACTGAACAGTTCCAGCTCTCTCAGCCACTCCTCATAAGACTCCTCCAGACCCCTCACCAGTGTCATTTGCCCTTCTCTGAACACACTGCAGAGTATCAATGTTTTTCCTTTAGTTAGGGGCCCAAACCAGAACACAGTACTTGAGGTGCGGTGTCACCAGGGTTGAGTACAGAGGGATGATCACTTCCCTACTCCTTCAGGCAGCATTATTTCTGATACAAGCCAGGATGCCATTGGCCCTCTTGGCCTCCTGGGTACACTGCTGGCTCATGTTCAGCCAAGTGTTAACCAATTCCCCCAGGTCCGTTCCCTCTACACAGTCTTTCAGCCAATCTGCCCCAAGCCTGTAGCGTTGCCTGGTGTTGTTATGGCCAAAATGCAGGACCCAGCACTTGGTCTTGTTGAACCTCATCCCATTGGCCTAGGCCCAGCTATCCAGCCTATCCAGCTCCCTCTGTAGGGCTGAGGCAGATTGACACTTCCTCCAAACTTGGTGTCATTTGCAAATTTACTGATGGTGCACTCAGTGTCCTCATCGAGTAAAGATATTGAACAAGACAAGCTCACATACCAACCCCTGGGGAATATCACCTATGACCTGTTCCCAGCAAATTGCTGCTATGTAGGTAAAATGGAGATGTTAATCTAATGCTTAAACTTTTTTGTTCATCTTTAATACCAGGAACTCAGAACCATGAACGACAACAGTTCCCTTGGCTGTTCTCCTGTTGTCCCTAAAGTTCCTCCTCCTAATGACTGTGCTATTTTGGGTCTTCAGTATGGGAGAGTATCCTTCCTTACGCTTAAAAAGAACTGTTTTATTTATTTATTATTATTATTATTCATTTTGTATGGTAACTCTGTTGCCAAGTAATTGAATCTATGAATTATTCATGTGCCGCCTAGTACCTTGAAGTGTGTTATAAGTTTTCCAAGAATATATATATATTTTTTATTTTTTTATTTTTATTTTTTTAGCTATATTGTATTAATTTGTGATGAAGGTGATGAATTCTATTTGCCTCACTGAGGAAGCAAGCCAGAAAGTTAATTCTTTTTTCCAATTAGCATGCAAAAACAACAGAATATTAAAGCGTAGGAAGGAGAAGTAC
Organism: Lagopus leucura; assembly: GCF_019238085.1. Classification (NCBI taxonomy): domain Eukaryota; kingdom Metazoa; phylum Chordata; class Aves; order Galliformes; family Phasianidae; genus Lagopus; species Lagopus leucura. Next base: position 85,317,170 of record NW_024962262.1, read on the forward strand.
ATTTAAAAACTTAATTTAAGACTAGAGGAAATACCCAGAAGAGCACAAGCATGGGTTATCACAACTAAAGCAAATATCTACCTGATAAGATGTACAGTATATAGAAGGGAAACAATGGGTGTTGTGAAGCATGCCTTGAGAAGTGAGCACATCTTGCTCAAGTGGTTTGATGCTGGCTGTAGGGCAGTTGTGGTACTTCATGCTGTGCATATGCAGCACCGCTGCCACATTGGCTCACATTGGCTGTGAAACAGTGAGAGGGGTTGAAGCAGTCCCAGGCTCATGAGAATTACAAGCCAGGAATGAAACCTGAGGAAAACATGGCTTGTCCAGAAGCAGTGTCACAAATGCTGATCTGGAGACTAGTTCTGTAGATGTATTTATTTCAAATAATGGAGATAATTTCATCTTCTCTGTCCAGAAAGCCTCTTTTTTTTTTTTTTTTTTTTTTTTTTTTTCCTTCATAGTAGCACCATATAATGGGATTTACAGAATCTTCTTTTTCAGAGGAAAAAAATCCAGCTTTGTTGATACTATGATTTTTTTTTTTTTTTTTTAATTTATTTTAATAGCTTTGAGGACAAAGTGAAAGGGACACTTAATAATGCATGACACCAAAATGCACTTTCTGAAGTTACAGAATTTATAATGTGACATATATTGAATATTGGAAAAGGTATCTCAGTCAGAACCAGTGAAAGGCTGTCAAGGAATCAATGAATGTGCAAACTGTTTGAGGAATGAAATGGATCTGGATTTAAGGATTTTTTCTTGAGACCAAGGAACAGAACATAGAGTTCCTGCTCCTACTGTCAGACAAATCTGTTTTGGAAAGCTCAGAAGTCTGGCTCTGAGAACCAAATGATTATCCTTCCCCCATTCAATTCTCCTTCAATTTTCTCAGTTTAAAGATCTTGGGAATTAAGTTGTGGTAGCATCTCTTTGACTTTGATTAAATGATTGAAAATAGCAAAGTCAAATCCTTTATTTGAAAATGATAGCTTTAAATGTGATTTTACATTTACATCTCAGGAAATGGTGTTTGTTCCTGGATGGACAGCAGACTGTATCTGCACAAATATTTACTGAGCAGAAACTTGGAGTCGCTTTAAAACTGAGAAAATTACTTATCTTCAGTAAAATCTAACATACTGATGATTGCAAGAATTGTCTTTTAAATTATATTCATGTTACTCATAAGAACTTGAAACTTCATAAAGTTGTCATTTTTCCCATCTTTTAAACCAAATAGAAATTACACAGAAATAAGAAATAAGGCAAATAAAGCTCATTTAATACTGCATTTAACACTATTTTTCTTTTCCACTGCAGCAGCTAAAGTGAAATAAGGGAAGTGTTTCTGGTCACAACCAGTTCATCAAGCATGACAAAACTGAAGCACAAGTGAAGGAAGCTGGCAGCAGAATGCCATAAGCTGCCTTTGTGCTTCTCTTGAGCTCTGTGACATTAATTATAGTTCAGAAACATCATCAGTACACAGGTCCCTAAAATAACCTATTCACTTTCATAAGGTCATGTCTTTGACTGTTTATTAGTTTTAGTAGAGAAAAACTAATAAAAACCCCGGCCAGGCTTTGTTTTGATGTTTACCCGTGCAACACTGAAATTGCGTTCTGACGTAATGTTCATCATCAGTGCTGCTGGGAGCTGATGTATCTTGATTGCAGAACTCTTCTGAGAGGATATGAAAGGCGAGGTAGACCTTTCACAAGGTCACACGAAATTTCCAATAAAATATTTTAATTAGAAAGATAGTAATTTATGTAATTGTACGGTCTACCCATTTGTTTTGTTAGTGACTATATGAGGTATATCAGCTATTTAAAACACACTAGAAATAGAATGTGATTGGCTTGACCTTGTTTTCTTCAGGTGATTGAAGTAGAACTTAGTTATGGATATTGGCAAGCAGTAACTGATGGTACGTGCAGACTTGTCTAAATACAAGTGATCCACCCATAATAATTAAGGTGAAGTAATTGGCATTTCACCTGCACATTCCTGTGATTGCTGGGCCCAAAGATCCATCAGAGTTAAAGTAGGCAGCGGATGCATGGAATCTTTTATGCCAAAAGAGTTTTAATTGACACATGAATCATGTAAATAATGCAGAAGAAACCTCGCTTCATTTTATTTGTCTGTTCAGCCTGCTTTTATGTCATAGCTTATCAATACCATACTCATGTACCTTTTTTCCTTTTTTTTTTTTCCTTCTGATTGTTGTTCTGTAAATGTGGCAAGGCAACTTTGGGTACAAATTGTGAAAATAGTGGTACATTTTCTATGAATGGGGCTCAGTTTCTCATTTAGCTGTAGGAAATCTACTCAAAATGTACTTTTAAAAATGTGTTTTGTGTTAAAAATGTGCCTTTGATCAAATAGTACATTAAAAAGAAATGTTTTTTTTTCTGAATTAATTGGAAATGAGGCCTAAGGCAGCCTGCTGTCAGGATCAGAAGTTCTGAATAAAATTTAAAATACTTAAACTTTGTAAACTCCACAGACAGTAATAATTTTACAAATTAAAAGAAATCTCATATCGCGAATTAGTGATTTGTCTGGATTCACACCATGTATTCATTTTTACAGTTTTAAGTAAAAGGTTGAATTGTAAAAGCACTTAAACCTTAGAATACAGAGAAAAAAAATCTTTTCAGTTGGCAGTTATATATATTACCCTTATATTTTGTTGACCATTTTAAAAAATATCTGGAGTAGTACTTGTTTACATAGCATAAGAACAAAATAAATAGACGTTCATTCTATATTTGGTATTTTTTAACTTTTACTTTCTTTTTCTTTCCTGTGGCTCACTACTCCAGCAAATTGTCACAGAGGAACAGAGATGAGTCTTGAAGGTGCAATGATAAAAAAGTAATTGAATGATTTAGGAGTATTTGCTCATGTTCATGGGGTAGTTTGAGCATTATCGCTGTTTTCAACTTTCAGTGATTGATGAGGAACCACATATACTCTATTCTTCAAAATGTTAATTTTACATTCCTTGTTTTTTCTATTTCCAGTTGTTAACATTTTTCTTTCATTTGATGGCCCTTATATTGGAGTCAGTCATATCACATATTGATCTAAATTTTAGTCACTAATACTAAGATTTGTTTACTGTGATGTACATTATTCCTCAGCAGTAATAAGGATAGAACAAGAGCCTTGCAACTCCCACTGTCCCGCACTCTCCCCCTCCAAGTATGACCACAGGCATTGGCAACATTTGTGCTGGAGAGTGAAGCGTTTTTGAAAATAAGCTTGTTTATCAGCAGTAGTGCATATCCTATGGTTTAGAAACTCATGCTCTCTATCATTTTCCTAGCATTCACAGTTCTGTGAGATATTGTTTGCAGGTCAGTGGCATTTTACATTTTGTATAATTCTCATGAGCTCAAACCATACATGAGCAAAATCTAAGCGTTGCATTTTTCTCTGGGTGCTCCTGATCAAACCTCTTTTTTGTTTGTTTGTTTGTTTGTTTGTTTGTTTTCTTTTGCTTTTGCTTTTTCCTTTTTATTTCTTTCGTCGTGGTTGACTGGACCTTGAGCCTTCAGTACCTCTGTAGGCATATTGCTTAGATAAAATGAGATGCCACTAAAATCCCTCAACAGATATGCTCCACTGTTTGAGTGGCACACTGATAGCTATGCAAAATTCCATGGACTGCATTCTGACCTCCTCCAGGCCTTGTTTGTTTGATGTAATCTACTGCACCTTGTTTCATTAGTTTTTGATTTTCTTATAACGCATTTTTCGTATGTAATTTTTTACTAGCATTCTAGCTATTTTCATTCATTATGTTCTACTTTATTAGAAATATTTCATTCTTAGTACAAACCTTTCAAACAAGTAAATAGAAAATGCTACTGGCATTCTATCTCAAAACAAGGGATACGTGTCTACAAGTTTTTACAACCTTATTTTATTCTGTGCAGTGTTTGGATAAAATATTGCACATTTTATGTACATATTATTGAGTATTTTTGGTAAAAGTATACAATACTTTGCTCTGTTTCATTATCATTGGCATTTTATTGAAGCCATTTCTCATTTCAGGATGAAATGAGATTGACTTAAATTTCAGCCTCTTGCAAAAACATTACTTATATTACTGTAATGAGTATAAGCGTCAGTTTAAAATGACAAAGAAGTTAAAAGATCAAATCTGCATAGAACCATTCCTTTTTTAATCTAATAATCTCTCCTTTCTAAAATGGTGAAACACATTGTACTGGGCTTTGTCACTTAGGAAAAAATAAAATAGCGTAGGTATTGATTCATTTTCCTACGTAGCTGTCAATATTACCCAAAAATGAATACAAATGAGCTTACTACTGTTATATATAGCCATGATTTATTACATTATTTGAAAATAGTAATGGTTTTGGTTTTTTTTTTAATTTCGTCTTATGTTATATTTAGTTTTATTACATTCATTAAACTTTGGTAGCTTTTCTATGTATAGCTGATAAAAATTGTGTGTGTGTTTAACACACATAACAGTGACAGAATAACACGATACCTGGAACTTCTACAGATGTTAATCAAAACCTTTAATTTTGGCTTTATTCATGATTCTGAATGAGCTACTAAGACCCATCTCTTTCTTCAGTGCTTTAATGAGAAAGATTTATATTACTCAGTAGCTGAGCAGCACTTTGAGGAGATGTCTGTAAGAGAATGATTACCTGAAGCATCTCAATAAGAATGAACAGTGAGATATGTATGATACAAGGAAGAGATCTAAAACAGGAATTAAGGAAGGGTAATACTGATAAGGCTTCAAGCAGATAATTTATACAGATATTCAAAGATATGATCTGCCAACAATTGTTTATTTTTTCAGGCTAGAAAATAGCTTTGAATAGGCATGCATGTACGTCTGTGGATAAACTTTTACAGAACAGAACAAAATTGATTGGAAGCAATAGATATGCATATATAGAGTTCTTCATGCACTGCAGATTTTTTTTTTTTTTTTTGGTAATGTTAGGAAGCATTAAGAGTGTTGTACAGTGAACATTTTCAAAAGTTTAAGCCCTTGAATATTGCAATACAATCTTATAAGGACCAGATAGATTGACTGTCTGAATTCTGTCATGTATAAGCAATTTTTCATTCTTACAATTTTAAGTTTGGCCATGCAAAAGTTGTTTGAGAGTATCATACTAAACAGCAAGAATACTTGCTGTGCCATTGCATCAACTTTAGTTGTGAATTATTTCCTGAGAAAAAAAAAAAAACAACATTAAAAAGCTTTGCTTGCAAATTTATCGTAACCACCTTTGTTTTAGGATGGTGGTTTATGAGAAAATAAAGACACCTTTTCTGATTTTCTCAATAACTTTCTTCTAGCTTATTTGGGCTAAGGTAAACATGTATGCAATTTGAACTGTGTTTTCAACAAACTCTGCAAGCTTTTTATTTGCAGTCAGGGGACATATTCGCTACTTGATTTTGTTTTTTTCAAAAGATTTTGAGGTACTCCAATATCTGTGAAATCTGAAAGTTTTTTAGTCTTCTTCAGCATCAAATTATTTACATATGATTTAGCTCATTTTTAATAAGACTTGTGGTCTGAACTGTGGGGCAGAACCATTTCTTCCCTCTCTCTGCTTTGAACTGTCATAAAAGTACTAATTATGGGTCACCATCTGAAACCTTAACATTGTTAATTTCATTTAGCATGATAGGAGCTGAAATAATAATGCTGTGAGTGTAATAGAATATTTTTATGAGGCAAAACAGAAAAAAATATAGGAAGAACTTAAAAGAAAGTTTTTTTTGGAAGATTCTACTAAAAGTTAAAAAGAAAAGTCATAATATTTCATTTCTTCTTTTTCAGAATTTTTATTTATCTGCAACCCAATAATATCGCTTGTGCTTCTTCAGTATCTCTCAGGAAAGGGTTTCAAAGTGTACCACATATTTGTGGCAGAATGCATAATTGAAACTCAAATTTGTTGGCACAATTAGGATCTAATTAGGGGTCTTGGTTTCAAGTGGTTTTATTTGTCTAGATCAATACAGATGTATTAATCTCTACAGAGCAAAACAGAGCTGAGCTGAGTATTTACATTTGCAGTTGAAGGAACAGAGTACAAATTAACTTCTATTTTCTCAAATATCATACAACAGCAACTGAGGAGAAGCAATTGAGTATGATTAACCTATCATTGTGTTAATCATGGATGGTATAAGGTTAGAATGGTAACAGCACTTCAATTTTTGTTTCGAACACAAGACTTCAGGGAAGTGAAGATTTAGTAAATTTTAATTCCATTGCACATGCTAATGCTAAGCTCAGTTGGAAGAACTATATCCCTAATATTTCCAGTCAAAGTTTAATCACTCGATTAACTTTATGAAACTGGAGGATTGACCTCAAATCCTCAGCCTTAATCAGAACTTTGTAGTGGATAAGATTCAGTAGAAAACATTTCACTATTTCCAGAAAAAGCTTTCTTTGCATACTTTAGTGAATCTAGAATCATATGGTTGACTTTCTGTATCAAGTGAAGCTTCTTCACTGAAATTTAGACTCCATGACTCATGCCATCAAAATTATAGTTCCTTTGCGATTTGAGCTTTCAGGGTTCCTACTTTTTCCCAGTATAACAATATAACTGTATGTTTACCATTTAACACCAGCTTACATATTTAGCTAACAGAAGGTAGCATCCATACCACTGTTAATCGTTAGTTTCTTGTTGAGAAATATATATTTCTTTAAAGTTTCTTGTGGTGTTTATACTGGGTAAGCACTGGGACATTTTTAGTTAAAAAAGATCAACACAATAAATCAACTGACTTCTGATAAATGCATCAAAATAGCTCTTTTCACGTGTTTTGAGTTGTTTTTTTCTCAGCCAAACTGATTCTTAGAGGTCAGATGAGACTTCATTCAACTAGAGCTTTTTCAGATATGATAGCGTGCCTCAGGATACTGATTCAGATTGAGATTTGCAGAGTGGACACTTGAAGTTCATTTAACACATGGGCAAATTGTTGTTACTTAAATATTCTTCCTTAGAGAAAAGCAGATGTATATCTTGTATGAGTTGCCAGTGTATTGTAGCACTGCCTAGATTTTCCCTTTCCCTTAACCTTTCTTGGGTATTTTTCACACTATTTATTATTGACTGCAGTACCCCAAATTGAAATCAATTATTAAAAAAAAATTAGTTTACAATTGATTTTAAATGTATTTATTTTCCCTCAGTTGCTCTTCTTTCTCCCCTTCTCAAAGTTTTTACTGAGTCTTTCAAATCTGATGATCTCTGACTCTTGAAAAGAATAAAGGGCTAGTGAGATTTCTCTTCTTTGTTTATTTATTAGTAAATTGGGAATTGCACTGGCAGCTTTTTCATGTCATCCTGTGCAATATGTTGTAACATTTGGGATTATCAAAACCCCCTGGCTGTTAGATACTTGGATTCCATTTAATTACAGTGAGATTTGTATTCCTAAATCACTTAGTACAGAATGCCATATTCCCCAGGTGTTAACCCAAAGCATTCAGCATACCTAAAGAGCAACTTCTGGGCAACAAATTGGACTTTTTCCAGCCAATTATCAAATGCTAATTAGAAGATGAAATAGGTCAAGTGAGAGCAAATAACTTCTCTTGCTTGCCTTTGCTCAAATTCTTTGTGAAGGCTCTCAGGTGAGGCTGGGGAAAGATTGCACTTTCAACAGGCAGATGTTTTATGTGCCATGGCTCAGTTTGCTATGACTCTCTTGTACTGTGTGCTTCTTGTTACCAGGGCTCATCTAGTTTTTGTGTGTCCATATGCCTCACAAAAATCTAGCAAGACTGGAACAGGTACAGAAAGTCAATTGAGAATCAGCATAAAAGTTTACATAAACGCATATAATAATAAAACAGGGAATGTGTTTTCACAGTATGTGATGGGCTGATAGGCATTTTTGGTGATCCTCAGTGAATGATGATTTGACTCTAAAACTTAAACTACTTAATACAAAAGTTGATTAAAAACATATGATATTGAAAGGATTTTGATGTTTACCTATGATCTGTTGGTACGAAGTTTGAATTTCAGATCTCTATTTTTACGGAGAGAAAGGGTGCAAAAATTGCCATTTTTCTGATGACAACAGATGATGGACAGTTTAGAGTACATCTCTAAGCTTTGTTACAGTATTAGCTCTTCTGTTGTTCTTTACAAACAAGATCCACATGTTCAGATTTCAGTGTATGTGGTTTTTATTTTCAGTAGTACCAAGTGCTATCTGCTAATTGCTGCGTACTCACTGCCTATCCAGTAGGTGACATGATTTCTACAGCTTTTTCCCTTTTTATTTATAATATTTTATACTCTCTAGAAAGGCCAAGAACTCTCTGTCCCAAAAGAAACATATGAATGTCTATATTTTTCTCTTCCATAGTCTTCAGTCTCACATTTTCTTTTGATATATTTTTTTTATTGTTATTATTTTCATTTTAAATCCTGAAGTTAGAACTAATGGAACTTGGTCAGGTTTGTAGAAATAGTCAAAAAGATGGTTTTGAAGAGAAGAAGAATACAACTAAGAACACATTAGATAGGAAAATTTACCCATGATTTATTTTGAAGTGGAAGAGTGACATCTGCTAACTGCCTGGAGCAAAGAAGAAATTTCCCCTTGAGGCTTTCTTATTTCTTCCGAAAGACCTTGTACTGTCAGTGTCACAGATGGGACATCTAATTAGACTGTGTATGCTGGAATTTTTGTATTTTATCTGTAAAGTACAATTCTAAAGAAATCATGAGAGGAGAAACAAAATGTAGTAAGAAACAAAGCATATCTTGAAATACAATGAGCTCATCAGGGAGTAATCCCTTAATAAGATTAGAAATATGCATAAATATTCTTCCATACTCATGATATGGGAGCACATGGTATGTCCATGGTATGAAAAACTGTGTAAAAAAATTATTAATCAGATCTTTCCAGCAGCAATACAATGCTAGGCTAAAGTATACTGGAAGGTAGCATTTTTGAGTCATTTCAAGTCCTTTTTTATTAAAAGAGAGTGGGGAAATTGTTCTTCCTAGAAGTTCTATTGAAACACAGCTTAGCTTTTCCATCAGGAAATCTAAACGCAGAGATTGAAGCTTTCTGTTTTTATGATGAAAGACAAATGAGTCATTATTTTAATTATACATTTAAAATATCGATATGAGTATCCAGTAAGTAGCAGTAAACATATCTATATAAATTTCCTGTTACATTGATTGTATCTCATGTGATAGCACATTACCTGATTGCTGTTGATCAGCAGAATGAAATGCGATTATATTTATTACTTTTCACTGTTCAGTTTCATCATAAACTATTATGGTAAATGTGGAAGGCAGAAAAGTAATTGCTATTGCATTTATATTCATTATTTTTAATATGAAACTTATTTAAAATATAAGTGGAATAATGTAAATCATCAGTTTATTATTGCACACTCAAGATGCAATAATCCTTTGATCATTTTAGACTATAACAGCACCGTTCATTTTTGTAAATTAGCCTCTTTCAGTTCTACAGCTCTCTTACATTGCTAAACAGTTTATTTTTTTTACCTGTGCCAGGAAAGAAATACTAAGGATGATAGTGCAGCTGCTGTGCATGTGTGTAATCACTGACCTTGGTGGCATAGTAACTTTGTGTCAAGTATATGTGAAGGAAGGTCAGCGTGCTAATTTCCTACTTGGACGGAGCATACACTTCCTCCGAGCTTTCTTAGCTATTTCATTGGCAGGTTGGCTTGCAGAGGAGTCTTTGCTACCTGATGGGTCATTTTCTCTATTCCGCTAAAATCTATTTTATGTTCCAGCTCTGTTGTTACATTCTGCAAAGATTCTCGTCTTACCCTTACCTCTGTCACCACCTGAATATCAGTATCCAACCATCTAAGTATCCTGTTTTCAAGGTGCTGAACTAATGCAAACACAAAATATGAAGACTTTTTTTTTTTTTTTTTTTTTTGTATTTAGGTCATATTCAAGTGTCCTTTGACTAGCAAAAAGAAAATACATGATGGTGAATTCAACATTTCATTTCAGTGTTATGCTCTCTTCCTTGTTTGATGTATCAGAAGTTCTTTTTTGTTAGTGCATTATCATATTAATAGCAACGCTCAGAACAGAAATCAGTGGCCAGGTCTGCACTGTTCTCTGAGCTGGCTCTGAAGCATCCTCCTCACAGTGTGCACTAAAGCTGTAATTTATGTCTTTATTGCGAGCTCTTAGGGTTTCTGCAGGCAGCTCCTGTCAGGAGGCCATGCACCATTTGTTCTGCCACTGACTTGCTGTTGTCCTTAATGTCTTAGACGTTGTTGGCAGATTCAAAAGAAGCATAGTGCCCAGCTGGGACAGGACTATTGCTGTGATACATTTTCATCTACTATCTCCAAGTGGGATGATGGTAATGATAGAATATGTACTGTAAGTGTTGAAGGTATCTGATTATTGTCCGAGATGTGCTTGATAACACAGCAGAGAACGCTGTCAGACCCATACTGCATCATTCTGCGCTTTGAAATGTGCTAGAGAAGAATAAGGAACCTTGCCTCTTGTGAGAGGATATCTGTTGCTGAGGATCCTCAGCCAATCACAACCTTGGGGCACTGCATGAATGTACATGGCTCCCTGTAGGAAAGAATGGCACAGCTCCTTAGATAACAAGATTGTCTCTGCTTCTCTTTGAGTCTTCAAAATCCTGACTATATCCTTGAAAACTCTACTCCCAAAAAGGATGTCTCATGTTTTTTCTTCTCCATCCCATGTCCTCCCTGCAAATAACAGAATCCTCCTGCTGTTTGGTACTGAGCGGATTGATTGCATTGGCAAGGCCATCCTAAGTTTCTCAGGGTTTGACAGTATTGGGTTTGGAAGTGGGTATTTTCAATTATTTTTTGAAACACAATAGGATATTTTAACTGCAAAATTATATTCAGAGGTAGTGTAGTGTACTGTTGCTCATCTATCATTGCGTCTGGGTGCTTTTCATGTTAAATTGTTTATAATAATAATGAAATCAATAATGGATTCTCTTATAGCTCTTGTACTTAGGGGTAAATGTTCAGATGCCAGATTCTTGAGTCATTATAATTCATTGCTTTACATGTTCTGATAAGGTTGCTTTAGTTTTTTAGATTCAAGAGTATATTATTATTATTATTATTATTATTATTATTATTATTATTATTATGGAAGGGGACTTTGAAGAAGACAGCATTCCAATATGAAACCCAAGTTTTTCAGGCTGAAGTCCTTCAAAAGCTTGAGGAAAGAGCTAGAATATTTGATAATAATATGTAAGCTAAACTATCAATTTAATTAGCTAAAAGAAAGTGTCACATTCTAGACATTGTATTTATTTTACATCAAATTATATTCACTGGGACTAAAAAAAGCAGATTTGTTACTGAAAAAGTTTTTCATCATTAGCTTATCATTTGCTTGATTGGATGGCAAAGATTAAATGGTCCAGATAATGACAGATTAGTAAGACTTTCAGTTTTTCCACATTACAGAAACTTTATGCTCTAAGAACATCAGAATGCCAGGAAAAATAAATGTAAAGAAAAAGAAATCCAAGAGTCTAAACCTTCAGCACTCATTCTTGCTTTTTCATTTGTCTTAGACTCTTACTGCCTTTGATGTTAGATTTTGCCCTAGGAATAACAAAAAAAAATCCAAAATGAATGAAATTGTAATCTGAGGAAGAATCTTGGCTTCTGTGCAAAACAGTCAGTTCCAGCCTTGTTGTGGTGCCTCTCTCTGTAAACATCAGCAAGGCCTACCTTTAAGTTTGGTGTGTATCTAAACACTTTGTTAGCGTTGTTCATAAACAGCAAACCTTTTCCTTCAGACCCTAGTATTTCACATTCAGCAGCCAGTGATTCGTTTCCATTTACCCAGCTTCCTTTGTGTGGAAGTCTGATTTTATGTAAATATACTGAGCTGGTGGAACCATTTGCCAGTTACTCTTCAACCTTGAGATTGTTTGGACAATTTGTAATCAGTGGTTGTAGTAAGTACTGCAAATGGACATATACAGTTAACAAAATGCGTCAATATCTCAACTGCACGTTCTTTCCCCTATGCTTGTGTTTTCTGTTTGCTTTTATTTAGTATAACTATGACCTTTAGTTGTGTATACCAGTGAAGCATAATTCCTATATTTCACAGCGTAAGTAATATGCCTGTACCTTTCTGACAAACTAAACAATCACTTATGTTGAATTAGCACTTTCCCCAGTAGCAGCCAAAGGTAAACGTAGTTTTATGTCAACACTGTGAAATCTCTCTCTGCATGAACAGCAGTACACAATGGGCTGTAAAGAGAATTTCTTAAAAATCCATCCCTGCAGGGATTTACATTGTTAGTGCTCTCCCACTTAAAGTATGCCATAATTGAAAGGCAACCTCAGTCAATTTTTCTCCTAATTATACAATAGCATTGTTTTATATGTCATGCAAAGTCTGTTCATGCCTTCTGTATATTTTTAGAAAATCAGAAAGTTTGACTTTTAAAAAAATCTTTTTCTCTTCTTGAAGGCCAAATATATTTTGTTACTTTTTAATCACCAGCTTTCATACTAGGAGGTTGTTTTCTGCAGTCTATTGAGATTCTAGTATAATCAGAGATGTAACATCAACATAATCAAGAGACATAACATAAGAAGAAAAGCTGACTCCTGAGAAAAAAAGAGTAGACTGTACACATGGATAAGTTTTGGTGGCCAATGAGTCAAAGACTTTTAATAATAACCAATAACTTTATTACCCTATTAGCCTGAATTACATATATTCATGGATTACAGGAGGTATTACAAATCTGAGTAAACCCGATGAAAATTGAAACAAGACTGTAAGAAAAGACTGTTGCAGTTTGAAATCTAGGCACACTGAAGCTATTTGTGCTCATCACAGGGATTAATGTCTTATATTTTTCTGTCTAGGCACAGTTCTATTGCAACTTTGCTAGCATTTACTGAAAGGCAAATCACTGATAGGCCATGTAGCACAGGTTTGTAATCAATAATTTCCATAACTGATGTTTTTTGTTGCTTAAACTCAGCAAAAGTGCTTAAACTCACCAAATGTTGTTGGCTAAGTAGCACGCACATGTGAAAAAAAGGATGTTCTAATAACCTGAAATTAGTCAGAACATGCAGATTAATAGACACACACATGGGAATTAATTACTATATTGGTGTAATATTCAGTTAGCATGTTATGTATGCAAATATGATTTTTTACAGTATGATTCTTCCAGTATTCTCAGTATTCAACAAAAAACTCAAAGTAAATTTTGGAGTCCGTTAAATATTTGAATCCTCTGATTTTCACATACACAAAGAGAAGACAAAGCATCAAAGAGGGATTACAGGCTAATAAAAGCCTCCCTAAAAGGCCTCCCTTTCTTCCAACTGAGGATCAGTAAGAGCCCAAGCTGTTCTTAACTGGTTAAGCTATTAGCGCCTGTTAGCTGAAAACTGTAATGAACAAAGCATTATTTTAATTAGTAAGAGCTGTGTTACTTGCTGTTTTAGCTTGAATGTCTTCCCGATGTTATGTGAAAGGTAAAGATGACCGTGTGAAGGATTATTAGTTGAGGTCCTGGTAGAAATTCTGGATGGGGTTATTAAGACTATCTTTGGTCCCAGACTGTACCAGATGAAGGCAGAGAGGGATAAATATGGAATGATAAGATTAGCTCAGGACTGAGAACAGTGTTCAGAACACTGACTGATGTTTTGAATGCAGTGAGCTGCCCTTCCTGAACAGGGATATGTTTAGTATTCCTAGACCAGATAAAATCTTAAGTAACTAAAAAGGGAACAAGTTGCTAACTTTTTAATCAAATTTCATTTCTATCTATTTCTCATATGAACATTCTTGTACTTTAAATTCCATCATCTTTCTGAATAGGTAACTTGTTTTTTTTTATAATAGTGACTGCTTGATATTGCAAGAGAAGATTGTTCAGGGTAACATGATCAGCTTCAAAGGAGGAAGTGAATCTGAACAGAGTGTTCTATATACATTCCTCAGAGGGTGAAAACCTGGGACTAAAGTACTGGGGCACAATCTCTTACAAGCTACAGTCATCTGCTAGTGCTCAGGTTTGGAGAAGATGTTTCTCATGTTTTGAGTACATATTGTAACTGTCTGCAGGAACATTAAGTAGGAGATGCTACACAACTCTAGGTAAACTCTGAGATGTCCTTTATGGATGGCTTTTCAATTTAGCTCCAGCTGGCTAAATCTTAGTGTCCAGAGGAGAGCAACACAGCTGGTAACAGGGCTGGAAGTCATGAAGGTATATCCTGTGAGGAGAGGATGAGGGCAGCTGGGCTATCCAATCTAGAAGAGGCCGATAGATGATCTCACTTCTCCCTGCAGCTCCCCAAGGAGGAAGGCAGATGAAGGTGCTGGGTTCTGCTCCTGGGAACTGATGACAGGATGTGAATGGCATAGAGTTGCCACAGATTGAAGGGTAAGGCTGGGCATTAGGAAACATTTATTTACCATGATGGTGGTTAAACAGGCTTCCTAGTGAGGTGATTGGTGGCCTGTCCCTGTCAGTGTTCAAGAGGCATTTAGATAATGTCTCGATATTCATATGCTTTCACTTTTGGCTAGCCCTGATGAGGTCAGGCAATTGGACTTGGTGACTTTTGATGGTCCCTTCCAGCTGAGTATAATATTCTGATTAAAATCCTTTTTTCAGAATAACTGAGTTAGGAGAGGTGATGTAGACATGACTGTCATTTGGGCGCAAATCTAATGTTAAACAGCTGAAAGAATTGGGATAAAAGAGAAGATCAAAGCAAAAATTTAATATTTTGAGCTTGACTGTCATTCTACTACAACAATTTTAGAGAACAGGAGACTAGATCTAGCATCTCCCTGTGACTAGTCAGTAAAAGGCATAGATAACTGTAAAGAAAATTCTCACATGTCCTGAGAGGTTTTTTCCTTCCTTTATGGGCTACTCATCAGCTGAGAATTCAACTAAGAGTTTCATTCACAAGACAGGTTGCTAACTTTCTGCTGGATAACTCAATGCAGCTTTCTAACACACTGAAAGGCAAAGAGTGTAATTATTTGAGGTATAGGTTGAAGGTAGCAGATGGGAATTAAGAAGGTGGTATTAACTTTATAGTTAACTTAAATAAAACAATCATTGTACCCAATTATGTCTGCTTTTGGTATCTAATCTTAAAAGAAAAAAAAAAAAAAGTTAAAAAAGAAATAAATTTAAAAAACAAAAAGTTAACTAAGGGGAAAGATCACAGAAGGAATTACAGGACTTTTCAGAACTGGAAATTAACCCAACTGTTCAGGCTAAAGAACTCAATGCGCAAAGTTTTATCAAGTTGCTGGACAAAACAATGTCTGTATATAATTTTGCTATACATTCTGTGCTGCTGTCCATGAGGACTGCAGTTGTCTCTTCTGGCTTTGAGATTTTCTGAGGTTTTTCTTTATGTAAAAAGTCCTTACTGCATAAGGGAGAGCAGGGATTTAAACAACCAGAAAATTCTCTTGACTTTTGATGTGAGCTTTGTCCTTGAATGGATATTTTAGTTGAAAACTGAACACTGATGTTAGTCATTGTGCTTTGTCAGTAAGACAACTTTGGAGTAAGAAACAGGATTATGATTTCTGCTTTGGAGACAATGAATAAGGCAGTATTCCAACTGTTCAGTATAAACTGTGTAAAAAATAAACTATTATATTGACAGAAAAGATGTTGGTATATATAATGCAACAAGCAGGAAAGACAAACTTTCTTTTTTTCAGGATAAATATGGTCATTTTATGTTTCTCTGATAATTAGTAGATTGATTGAGACTAGAAAGTCTATAAAAGTTCGAATATTTGAAAAAAAAACCTCAAAATATGAAGCAGTCATGTAATAGGGTGTAGGAGACCATATACCTGATATATTTATGACAACATTTAAAATCTCCAGAATAATGAGTATTGGAAGGCTAGCAGAGGCCTGAAGTCTCAATGTTTATGCTGTCATTACTGATCTACTTGCATTGTTTTCTGTAGAGCTATTTTGTTTATCCATAATAGCAAATTATTTCATCTTTTGCATATAACAGTCATATTCACCAATGTGTAGGTTGATACTATTAATTTATTATTTATTTGCTATTTATTAATTTGAATGTAACACTGAAGAGAAAGGACATACAACTTTTTTTTAAACCCTTACAACTTCTGTGTCATTGTATGTTTAGATGATTCATGTTTGTACCTTTCAAAAGGTCTTCCATCAATATAAATATTGCATATATATGTTATAATACTCCATTTAAATCTGTATGCTCCTCTTCCCAACAGGAAATTAGCTATTAGATTGCTGCTCTCCCTTGTCAAATATAACTACTCTCCATTACCAAAGCACCACCCCATGATGAAAAGATGAGTGCTGATCCGTGGAGCATGCAGTACATTAATTCTATATTGGGAGAAAGTGTAAAACTGGGCTCTGTGGCACATATTTAGAAAGTAGTACATTGGTTCTAAGATGAATTTGAAAAATAACCGAATTTCCAGATATTAGTTAAATCAAACTGAATTCACAACAAAAATAAGTTTATAGCTCAAATATAGTTTAAAATTTTATGAGATTTAAAAGTTGAGTCAGCATATCTTACTCAACATTTATACTCCAGTGAAGAAAAAACACACTTCTTTTTCCTTAAGAAAAATAGCACTGAATTCATGGTAGTTTTCTAGCACTGCTGTATAATGGAGTAGTAAGAGGATCGTGGTACACTTTATGCAAAATATATCTTTCTTTGCAGATCTATACCTGCAGCAAATGTTTCAATTCACCTGAGCATACTTCATATAAATTAATTTATCTTGGGGATTACTTCAAGCATAACATATAATGGGAATGTCATTTATAGTTTTCAAACAGGCAAGTATTATACATTCAATTTGTAAAAAGGTATTAAGCATGTGCTACTGGCAGAAGTATTATTTTAAACTTCTGAAAGGCACAATCATCTAAGAAAGAAAGGAAAGATTTTTTTTTTTTAATGTCCAAACATAGAAAACATTATTTATTAATGCTGAGAGCAGCTGAATTAGATGTACAGAAAGCTTTTCCATTTTTTCTCTCCCCTACTGTTCTTTTAGGCCAGGCGAATGTGGTGGCACTCTAGACAGCAGACAAAAAAACTGTGGCTAATGGGAAAAACCTTGAAAATGCCCATACCATTGGGACATGCAGTACAGCCCAGCAGAAAAGCACTCATGTTGACCCAGCTTATTAGCACTGGCTCAGTTCCACACTGGCATGACCCAAGCAGCTCCTCTTGACAGAAGGGGCTTATTATCTCATGAGCATCGCTTTGTAGGTCCAGGTTTTGCCAGGGATTAAATGGAGGCTAATGAGAACCCAGAGCTCCCTAGAGTCCATGGAAGCATTGCCACAGGCAGCTGTACCATTGACCTGGCTGAGAGCACGACATAGTTTCACTAAAGCATCCTGCTAGGCCAGAGGTACTTCTGCAAACTGTCTGGTCTAGTGTCTCAGCATCTATGATGCACTTCATCTACAACTCACAGAAATAGTACTGTTTTAGAGCTGAATCTGTATTTAAAGAATGGCTATGCAATTGAATGATCTTTGAGTTTTGTGCCTTTCTCTATTTGCAGCTTGCTTGGTTTGCTGAATGGGCAGTGAAGGCTGAGCTGAGAGCAAGCAAGTGCAGATTATCAGGCTAGTTAGCCACTGCGCTCATTATTTCTCTGAGCTACGTGCTGCATGTTGCTTAGCTATGTTTAAAGTATGTTGCATGTTGTCTGGAATTCCAGTCTGAGCTAAGTGTTGTCATGAGCTCTCAGCTGGCCTGTCTGCTCCGAACTGTTTGGAAATCAATAATAGTGTATTCATGTAGTATTTGCTAAATATATGGTAGGTGTGATACAAAGATTTAGTGTCTCTTTGTGATACATTTCCATAATTCTGTTCAATAAATATATTTTGGAAATTTTCCTCATCTTTGTTAATAAGCTAGGTTGTTTTTGTTTTTTTTTGTTTTTTTTTTGTTTGTTTGTTTGTTTGTTTGTTTTTTTTGGTAAATTGCTCACTAAACTGTCAAGTTTAAAAAAAAAAAACTAAAAGAATGTTCAATAAATTAAAAGAAACACACTAAAAGATGTGTTGATAGAGAGAAGAGCAAATATAAGAATGTAAGAATGTTACATTATGTTCTTTAATAATGAAGAAACTGGGTGTCTTCGCTTTTCCTGAGCAAAGAACCTTAGAAAATGTAAAACAAGCAAAGAAAACAAATGCAAACAAACAAAATCTTTTTCTGCCTCAGGTTAAAATAGTAACAGTAATTACTGAAAACAGGTAAAATATCTTGGAAAAGAATGAAATAGGAGAGGCTTCCTACTTGAGCTACTGTGAAAATCGGTTGGAATTTATTAGTTAATAAGTACAGCCAAATGTATTCTCACTCTTCACCTACTCATACAGAACTTGAATTCTTTCAGGAATGGAGCATCCACTGTTTCTCTGGGCAATCTATTCCATAGAATCACAGATAAAAAAATACTGAGGGAAACCAAGCCATTATTTTACTTTGCCAATGTGATGCAGATTTGATCCTGTATAAAATATTTAAATATTTGCTCTTTCCAGACATAGTCATGTGGTTCTTATCAGAGAAATAACCTATTTCAGAAAGATGGCAAAAGAAATATGAAATTTATTTTGTTTTGTTTTTAATTACATTTGTTTATCATTTATTCCAGTGTGATTCTCATTAGCAGACTTTCACACCATTTGTCCATCTCTTTCCTGTCAATCTTGAAACTTCCGGCTGTCATTATTCATGTTTTTAGAAGGAAGGAAAAAACGTTTTTATTTTAAAACATGACTGCTGTCTTAGTAGGAGTTTTTTGGTGCATTTTTCCAGATTTTTTTTTTCTTTTTTTTCCCATGTTTTGTCATGCAGCCTACTTCTGTGAATATAGATTTCTCTTTAAAATTAGTTCTCAGAATGCCTTCTACAAGTAACTGATCTGTAGCGGGACTCTGTTACAATCCAAGGGATTCCTCTTTTAAAAATCTCATTAAAATCTGAACATACAATATGAAATGAAAAATCTTTCCCCAGGGCACAAAGGCCGTAGATGATACTGCATTACAAAGCTAACTAGGTGGGATAATATTAGGCAGTTGGTAATGAAAATATCAGAAAGATTTAATTGCTAAAAATGTGTAACAATTAAGGCCAAGAAAGCTGCCCTTTTCTACTGTATGTAATATACAGATGAGAGAACAGACTCAAGTTTTTTTTCTTGATCATAAGGCATTGGTCAGATTATTTTTTTTTTTCCAGACTTGTCATAAATAGACAATCTTGTAGTAAAGACAGTACCACGATATATAAACCAGTAAGTTAGATTTTAATAGCTTCTTGTTATAGAAAAGCAGTTCAGACAAAAAAACACATGTACATTACTATACATAAGATCTCACATACTACAGACATTTTAAATAAATGGACTTTTACCCATTGTCACTGGCATTCTGTAAAGAAATACTGTCAAGTGTCTAAGGTTTAAAAACATTTGTGCTTTAACATGCAAAGATCTCTGAATAGAGTTGTCTGTAATCTCAGTCCTTCAAAAAGCTGTATCCACGGCTAGGGTTTATCTCTTTATTTCTAAATTTGTATTTCTAAATAGCTTTTCCTGTAGTGAATCAGCAGTTTGTTTCTTGAGTTCCCTCCTAATGAGAGGCACTTGAGAGCACTTAATCCTGAAAAGGCAGTGGGATTAGAGGAGTGTTCCAAAGGCGTAAAAGAAGCATTCCCTAAATGACACCCTTTTAAAAATTCTGGCATTCACTTAGTAGTGAAACTTTTAGCTGTGGGTTCTTTACAATTCCTATACCCTTCTGAATGCCAATTACTGGTTCTATCAGGCCGGATTGTGATAAATTGAGCATTTTTTTCTGTTTGTATGTTGGATAGAAGGCTATGTTTCTTTTTGATGTAGACCTCATTACAAACATTCATTGCCTCTATCACCTTTTATAATGTGCTTTCATTTTTATAGGTGTATATTTGCTATAAGCATACCAAGGGAGAGTTATCTAATTTAATGGAAACTGTGAATTAAAGATGAAGAAAGAAGTAATTGATAACAAAATCCATAGCATCTAAATGAAGATATACTATAACTTGCTTTTGAGTGCCTTGGAGAGTTAAGATTTTTATTTTGTGGTACAGCACTCTTTGTGTTCATATCCCACTAAAGTGTAACTTCTGGATTTATGGTAAAATGTTAACAAAGGGATCATCAACAGAGTTGATGAAGGCTTAGCTACTAGAGAAGTGCATATTGTCAATTAAGATGAACATGAGGGCAGCTCTGAAAGTAATGCCTCCTATTTTTTATGTTGCCCACAATGTCAGGGTTGATGGTGGTATGGCAGTAGAGGTTGAACCTTGTTAGTGCTTGAGCTGCTAGGATAGTAGGTTGAAGTACAGTGCCTTCTTATAGATTTCAGTATTGTTGTAAATGCCTTATTAGGAACATATAAACGGGTATAAACACAATATTTTATTTATTGTGTTAAATAGATGTAATTTTCATCATAGAAATCATTCAGAAATGTAATTGAACTGTATGAACTTCATAATAGCGCATAATTTCCTTGGGATACAAAAGTCTGGAATTTGAGAAAAAGAAGACAAATTCTTTAGGCTATCATGACATATTGTCTTTGATTGAAATATCTGATTTTAAAAAGCAGAGCTTGTAGAATAATCTTGCTTTGTAGGCACACTTTTCTTTCTAACAGTGCACTATAGTAACAGTTCATCTGATTTCCAGTGAGGGTGAGATGTGCCTTGTGTTTAGGCCAATCTATAGACATACGCATCTTTTCCATCTAAACTCAAAAATCTGGTTGCAGAAGTTAAATGAGCAGTGCATACTGCAGCATGCAATACTCATGCAACTTTGACATCTGGTTTCCTGTAGTAGTTTTTCACAAATTTCTGTTCTGCATAGATACACTAATATAATTTGATTGACTTCAAACTAAAATATACCACAGATAGAATAATAAAAAAAGAAAAAAAGAAAAAAAAAGTTCGGCATGCTCACAAGTGAGATTCCTAACTTTTGAGATAAGTTTCCTTCAAAACTTTGCAAGACCTTTTTGTGTGATTTGCTTACAAAAATGGAGATGCTGGAACAGGGCTTTGTTCCAGAGTGATCTTTTCTGTTTGTTATCAGGGATAAAGTGAATTGACACTGTCCTGTGATGCTGAGCCATTCTAGTCCTTGTTCTGTTCTGCTGAGAGCTGGAAAACATTATCTGCTATAGGTTACATAGCGATAACAGTTTTTTACCAACTCTATGTATGTACAACTTATGAATCTTTCTGTGTATTAGGCTTTTTAATGATTATTTATTCATTTATTTTCAATGTGCTATATTGTAAAATGAATTTGAGTATAATTTGAGTATATCATCAATATTTTTTTAAATTAAAATGTTAGTCAGACAAGTCTTATTAGGCATCTTCCATGTCATTAATTTATAAAGAAAATACTGGCATCTCCATCATTGTATTAAAATACAATTTTGGTTAATGTATAACACGAGCAAAATTATGAATGTCTTTTCTGATAGTCATTACTCTCTGAACCTCCTCATTTGAAATTTGCAGCAGCTGAAATGACAGAACACTGTGTAAAGATGCAGTATCTATCAAATGTTGCCAAGGATGCTATACAAGGACAGAAACATTTGTGGGAAAAAGAAAACCACAACAACCTGCGTCTTTGTTTCTGCTCTAACAAAGCAAACAAATATCCACACTGTGATTTGAATATACTTATTTAGATATGTATAAGAACTGAAGGTGTTGCTCGTGGCTGCATAGGAATACATTTAATATTTAGGAACAGCTGATGAAACTTGGACTAAAATTCAGTACAAAGCTTTCAGATTGAGAAGTATGCATATCAGGGCAGCAATACTGTGATGTTATCTATGTAGTTCCCTCTGCACAACATAAATTCATTTAAATTTGAAACTAAAATATATTAAACCCACCGTCCTAGAGGCTACAGTTCACTTTTGATATGTGAAATATTTAATATCCTGTCCCCTTTATATAACTCTTTCTATTGCTCCAAGTTTTTTCAATGTTGTTTTGACGAGACTTCATTCTGTAAATCCTTGTCAAGATATTCTTAAAGTAGTCACTGACTTTCCTGCTCTAAATGCCATTTTCTGTCACCCCTTGGGAGATAAAGCATTGTTCCAGTTGCTTACTTAGAATCAAAAGGTTGCCTGTTGGAAAAACAGGCTGTGGGCATTTGTTAGGACATCATTGCTCACAGGTCAAAAGCAAATGAAATATTTAAAAGGAACAGAACAAAGCTGTTTTAGTTGTGCTTGTCTGTTTTCCTTTTCTCGTAAGACACATAATAAAGATTTTCTCTTTGTCTCCTATCTATAAATACATATGTGTATGTGCATGCAGGTGGCTTAGGACTTAACATTTACAAGTTGTGTTCTGCTTTTAGCTTTTATTATTGGTGGATTTTACTAACTCAGAATCATTAGGCATAACACTTCAAAGCTGGCAATGGTTTCAAAATTAATAGTGCATAATTTTTGGTCAAGGAAGCAAAGAGAGTTTATTGCTTTAATTACAGTGTAATGTTCATATTAAATATATTTATATTTTAAAATTCCAATTTTAAGGAGATTTTAATAGAAGCTGGAGCTGATGAGGCAAAGCAATGCAAAAAGGCTGTTCCAGATGGCACATATCCAAAGGGAGACATTTGCGTATTGACAGCAGTGGAAATATATGAAAAGAGAAATAAATAGCGAGTATGAGACCAGTGAAGAGAATCCGAATGAGAATAGTTCAGGACTCAATCTGTTGTTATAAGGAAAGGAGGAGCAGTACTCTCTACATGCTATAATCTGATCCCAAGGAAAGATACAGGGAATGTAAGTGCTTCAGCCAAGCGATAGAGGAAAGCAAAGAATGAGTCAGCAGAGCAGTTACAGATGAAAGTGAAGAGTGCAAATACATGAGGGAAGGGAGAAGGTGATGAATTTATAATGAAGAAAGGTCTTGAGGTGTTGGTGGAAATGGAAGGGTCATATTTATGTATTGGAAACAGAACAGACTACATTGCTTTAGCTGCTGTTGGGATTAGTTATTGGATCAGAGATCTAATCTGGCATAATGCTGTTTGTTGTGTTGGAGGATATTTTCCTTTGCAAAGAAAGCACTTGGTGGAGTGTTTCCCTTTGTTTAACTGCATGTACAATTATTTGGTTAAAATATGAAAAAATACTACTGCACGTTAAAAATAGTGTAGTAACACTCATTCCATTTTGACATTGTTTGAAGCAGTAACGCCAATTTTATGAAAACATAACTAACTCAGGTGAAGTTTAGAATTAAAAATTGTGTCGAGAGAATAGAATTTTAAATGAAAAGCAAATAACAGCTGCTACCATTGAGTACAGAAAAGAAGTTTTCTTGCTGAATAACTAATTCTAGTGTCATATGCAGTGCAACTTCTGTTCAAAATCTTTACTCTCCAGTTTCTTTCAAATTTTGTCTTTTAATTTTTAGCTGTTAGGTATTTGAATATTTTGGTTTAGATAATCGTTTCTTCCTGAGAGTTTCATTTCTGTATCCTGTAGAGAGTCTGCACAGTGTCATCTCACAGCATCAAGGCAGACTTTTCTTAGTCCATCAGATTTTAATCAGAAAAGAGACCACAGATTATGTGCTCAAATAAAAATTTGTGGAGACCAGAAACTCAGGAGTATGCTTTTTGGAATTTTGATTGAAATAACCTTAATAATAATAATAATAATAGCAATTTTTAGATGTCACTGAAGATGTGATTCAGCTATATCATGCTTGGTCATGTGCATGCATATCACAGGGTGTTATATTTTTTAATTGATAAATATTTTTAGTTCTCACCAATTCTGACACCTCTTATTTCCATGTTATATCTATTAATGTAGTAGAATTTATGTTGTTTTCATGATTTTATATATTTTTTATTTCATTAAATATCCAAGGGCTGCTCTGAAAGCGATTCCTCCTATTCTATTATTCCAGCCCACAACATCAGAGGTGGATGTTGGTGGTTTGGCAGTAGAGGTAGAGAACCTTCCCATCAATATTCTATTACATTTTGGTGCCTTGTGACAGAGGGCAGCGGAGGGACAGTCTGACAAAATGGTGTCTGACTTGGAAGTGCTCAAGAAACAAAGGGGTGGAATTGAATTTTCCACGTGGAAAATATGGCACCCATTCACATTCATTGGCACTTGCTTAATATTTATGGAAACCAAACTGTGGATGTGAGACAGTTAGGGGTGGGTGGTGCCTTTCAGTAATGGAGGCAGCTTTGTGAAAAACAGTTGCAAATGCATAGCCAATGGTGGTATCTCTGCTGCAAAAGAGTGTTTTGTAGCTGAGAATCTTCTCAATCCAGTACAGTTATTATGTTCTTTGTCTCTTGTAGTTTCTATGGAAATAAGTTGGAGGCAGTACTTTCAAAGTGACCTATGTATTTGTTTTTGTTGAATGTATCCCATAGAGAGTATTATAAATTGAAGATTAAGTCAAAATTTCTCTGCTTGCAAATATGAGATGTGCTACCTTGTACTTTGTAACTTCCACCTATTGTCTCTCCTACCCAGGATGATCAAGTCTTTACTCTGGGCTGGCTTGGGCAGTGTTGGCCCAAGTCTGGCATAGCTGTTTTTCCTTTGTAATTCAAAGTAAGGAGTGAAATGGACTTTCTTCATCTACCTCTAGAAACAGTGGAGATTGTTGTTATTCTTCAGTGCATGGTAAATTTCACTACTCAAAGCTGGTTAATTTTGGGATGCACTCATATAATGTGTTAAAAATCATTTTGAAAGCAATGCTTGTCCTCAGTAAAGATGAGATTGGTTTCAAGTTTGGTCTGACTAGAACTGATGAAATATGATAGCTGTAATTTTCTGATTGCTTGAATTCATACACTGTTTTACTTTCAATTATAAGTAAAGAAGAGTGTTCATTTGTTGATTATTTAATGTTGCAAAATTAAAGGAATAAGTATGTGTGATCTGAAAAGGGCAGAAAATATACCCTCTTATGTTCCAGCTCCCAGAGGGGATGGGGGTGGCTAGGCTTAGTTTCTGAGTGATGCCCAATTCAACACTGTGATTCCAGTCATGTTCAATATATAAACTGTCATGATTACAGATTCACAAATAGCACACTGCCCAGTTAATCTATTTGTGTTTGGATGGGCTCTCACAGCCACTCTTGAGGAGTTTGTCTACACCCGACAAGAACACTTAGATCTAAATTAGTGGATTAGTGATTAGTGCAGTTTATTAAAGCAACAGATTACAGATTCTTTTGGATTGCCAGTGATAAATGCAGTGTCTAGAAAACATGTGAGGTTAATTAGTAGCATGAATAGTACAGCCAACTGCAATCACTTGAAATCATGGAATAACTTTATAGAGATTTCAAAGTTTCCCAGGGAAGCACACAGCATAACTGTATGTGCAGATCTTATGTAATAGGAAAAATGGAGGAAAAAAAAAAAAAAAAAAAAAGTTAGTGTAAAAGGATAAAAGCTGCTGAATGCTTCATTTTAGCTCTTTAGGCCCCTGATCAATATCAACTGAATTTAGTACAACTAAACATAATAAGGATTCTTGGTAAACTTGGTGGTAATTGAGAAGGAAGTTAGAGAGGAAGACTTTGTACAGCCTGCTCTGTGTCCAACTCCATATTTTCCTTCTGTTATTTTCCCTTTCTGAAGATAGATGTTATTGTGAGATTTGTACATGTAGGTTTGCCAGCAGAGTACCCAGTTTTCTTTTATGTTAGTTTGCCAGCACCCGGAGTGCTTCAGAGTCAAGACAAGTAAGAAAAAAGACCAAGAAATGAAAGCAGTATCAAAAATCGTGGGGTGAATCAATAATAGAAAAATCTATGTTTTGTGTGCATTTGCTTAAATAGAGCTCTTTTCTTTTCTAGAGGTCTTAATTACGAAGACTCATTGGGGAAAAAAAAAAAAAAAAGGCGTTTGATTTACACCAATGTAAGCTGCAGGGTCTAAATTATTATATGTTTTTGTGCAACAAAGATGGAGCCACCCTTTGAAAAGAACCTGCTAATAGAGACTTGTAATTTCTTTTCCTTCCCACCCAATTTTCACCATGCATTTCAGAGAAAATTTGATCTACCCAATCATTGCTTTAGGCTAATATTCTGTAATATAATATAGTGTCAAAAATGTTAAACTTAATGAAAAAAGAAGGGGGGAATCTTAGGAGTTCACTGAAACCACTTCTTTGAACACCTTTTTCCCCAGGATGTGTTCATTTTCCTTGGTGGATTTTGTGGCAAAATTATTAATTGAATCTGAAACAAAGGAAAAGAGAAAGCCAGTACTGCCATATAACTTCCACATCTAATGTACATAATGAAGCTATAAATCCAGGAAAGGTATTGTTAAAAACTCAGTTCCATATAATGTACAAGAATGAGGGCATTTTACCCTCCTCACGTCAGGTATATTTTCCTGTACCTGTTTGAGACTTATACTTGAGCTTTTTAAAATAAAAAAACAGTGATTTTTTTTTCCGGTTGGCAGGGCAAAACAATCACATTCTTTACCTCTTATATAGTTTTAAATTCCTGTTGTAAAGTTAAAAGAAGGAAAGAAGGAATAGATTCTACGTATTCATAGAATTTAATTGCAACAAATAGTTTAATTACCTGGCTCACTCATGTATGACAAACCCCTAAAATCTCATAGTAATTTGATGAAACACCTGCATGTCAATGCTTTGGTCCATTTGCATAACTCTCTTTAAAAGGGAGGCAATGGAAAATCTGCAACAATGATTTAACATGTCTTTATTTGTTCACTTCTGTCCTTCCATCTCTTCCATTAATATTTGTTTTGTTTTTCTCCTTCATGCTACAGCAGTAATGCTGATGATGCAACCCCAGACAGTCGTTTCTCTGTAATAGCTTTAGGCATGGCATGCTTTATTTCCACTCCTGAGCAGCTATCACAGGCTTTGCTCTCCAGGTCTGTATGTGTGAGAGCTCATGAAAATGAGAAGTTTTCTTAAACTTCAGGGATGTTTGTAATGTACAGAGCTAAAAAGGAATGGATCAAAGAACAAATGCAGCCATAATAGAATTGAAGGCAAGAGTGAGAGAGACTTTCTTGTTAGAAACAACACATTTATTTGATTCAGTTCTTTGGTAGTAGGTTTTGTGAAAGAGAAAGACAAACACAAGTATAAGGTGAGAAAAGAAACATTCCTTCACCATCCTATCATATATAAAATATAACAAAAACACGGTAAGGAACAACTTATGTGTGGACTCATGACAGCTTTCTTATTCTGTCTTTAGCTCATAAATGCTCAAGACAAGATGCTAATATGTCATAATATTAAATATTGTACTTTTGAATATTCTCATAAAAGTTAAGAATTTCAGCATTGACTGTTCTGGTTTTGTGGATGTTGTGGTTTAATGCAGTAGATAGCTCAGCACCACACAATTATTTGTTTACCATACTTTTCTGGATATGCACACACCCAGTGGGATTGCTGTCATTTTGTTATAAAGAACTTATGCACACTGGAATGAACAGGACTGATTTCATTTCTTTTCAGTTATTTATTTACTAATGCATAAAGTTAGATACAAACTAGATTCATGTCTTTCTAAGTTATGTTCTGCACTACTGGATCTCCACATATTTTTGTTTAAAAGTAATGCTGACTGTAGCTCCTGTATAATTCGGACTGTTTTTATTCAGTTAAAAGGTTTTTTTAGGTAGCTGCAATTTCGGTTGCTCAATCATTTAAATGTATCTCACCATTGTAACCAACAGGCATTCACTTATTAAATAAAGAAGTTTAATTACTTTCTAAAGATCAACAATGTACTTAGTAAATTGCCTGTTTTACTATTTTAGTACCTTTTTTTCTGTTTGGCTCTTGCTTGAGAAAGTAAAAGAGATTGCTAGATTTATCTCTATATCCTTCATTATAGTAAATAAGCTTGAGATACTACTCAGACACCATTACCTTTTGATAATAAGAAATTGTTCTATCTTATGATAGTAACCAAATGCTCTATCCATTATAAGCAGATAAGAAATGACTAGGCTTTCCTTTGACATAAGGGAAGTTAGGGTGACTCAACACCAACAGATTAGCTTTGAAATACAGGCATGACTGTATGCATATACATAGTAATTCAGAGGTCTAGTTGATAAATTGATTTTCTGCTAATTCATACATGATCTTTTCTAATGAAAAATGTTGTACAAGTGAAATCATTAAATCAGAAACTGTTACATAATATTAAAGAAAAAAAGATTTTAGGTTACTCTTACCATATTCTGCAACTTGGGTTTTAGGCAGTATTCATTCAAGGTTTTGATGTCAAACTCTCCCAGATCATTTTCTTTTCTTGTGAGACATACTATGACTAATTATGACTGAATTGCTACTTATATAGTTTTTCAGGTGTTCATGCTCTTCTATTTATTTATAGTCTCCTCTGGTTCTTCACCATATTCCTTTTACAGTTTAGCAATATGTATGTGGCTAAACCATATTCAAAACTGTTGCACTGCAGGGAAACGATTGTGACAAAGAGACAATTCATTCCTTAAATATGTCATCTCTGTGAACTGTGGTATCAGAGCAATTAGACTGTGACATCAATAGTATATATAGGACAAGGGCTAAACTTTCAAGAAGGGATGACCAACACGTGATGTATTGCCAGTGATTCAAATGAAAAATGAAACTTATGACATTTATATCACTGTCGTAGGATGGCATTTTTATGCAATAGCTATTATATAGTTACAAAAAGAACATGTGAAATTAGGTTGAAAAGTATAAAACTTTTCAAAAGCCTGAGCTAAGAAAGCAATTTTTTTAGAAAATAGTTAGAAAATAAAGGAATTGTAGACACTGGAATTTCTTAGATTAATGACACCCTTTTAAATATGGAACCACGGCAGTTTGAGAATTATTTCAATAATATTTCTGAAACCCTTCTTTGAAAAAAATAGAATCTTTGCATTGAGAATATTATTGAAAAATATGAGTTAATTTCTTGCAGAAAGAGTTTTAGTCTTAGATTTGAAATAATTTTTTTTTGAGTGAATGGGAGGGAAGTTATTTTACTTTTTAAAGTACGATATACATATAGAATTTGAAGGGCTATTTTTTATATTAGCTAGTATGAAATGATTTAAATTTATATATAGTTGTGTCTAAAAGATGTCAATTATAACTAGTTAGAATTCACTTTAAGAATACTGAATGCAGAAAAATGCATAATTTCAAACACAATGGCTCATAAGTGCCATGGTGTGTTCTTTTCACTGTTCACAGTACATAAAATGTTGAATTATAAAATTATAATTAATATGTTCTAAGTATTAAATATGCTCTTTTGGCATACTAATGTTATACTGTGGATCTTTTCAGGAGACTAGCAGTTATATATTAGAATTTTTAATTTAGTTCAATGGTGATCACCGAGTGGCAGATTTTTGAGCCAAGGATAAAATGCTGAAATGCCTTTGTGCGTTCTGTGGTGCAGGAAGCTAGTCAAGATGTTCTTGCATGCCAGCAGTTCCTGCCTCCTGGGTTTTCCTCCTGCAGATGGGAAGCCTTTGGGAGATGAAGAGGGCAGAAGATGTTTTTGGAGATAGGGTGGCTGAGAGATTTTTATGAAATAGCAAGTACTTCTGCCACTACTGAAGTTTATAATTAAATCCCCTGTGAGAAGACTTGAAATTAACTGGTAAAATCTTTCATTACAACTACTTTACTTGTATTTACTTCAACTGTGTTTAAAACAGCAACTTAGTTTTTCAGTATGAACTTATATTCTTAAGATTTTGCATTTTTTAAGTGCTTTTGTGTAGTGTGCAAGCATGTTTCAAGCTATTCTAAAAGGCTTTTTTTAGATATTTTCCTCCAGAGTGCATTCAAAAAATACATGTAACACTTCTAAAAGCACAACGAATGAGCGATATTTTACCTTTTTAATAAGAATTGGCCATGAATGATCCGCTGTTAAGGTTTTTATAACACATCCGTACACTGTTTTTATCACCTTAGCAAATACGTGAAGCCACTACACTGTTTGCTATCAGGAAGTAAAAAAGACCATACAACATTAGATTAGGCTTAATTGGCAAATTACAAAACTACATTAGAGTGTCTGCTGTTGACTTCCTGTAAAAATATCCTTGAGAAAACGCTGAATGCTTTTTTTCAGAAAGGGCTACAGCAGCACCAGTTCAGCGCCTTCCAGTGAGATGTATAAAATAGATATTCAGAGTTCACAGGATACTCGCAATAAACCTACTGCATTGACAAAGTGTCACGGACAGAATCTCAATGTGGTTGTGCAAGCGCCATCACTGCTATTTTTTGTTTGAACATGTACATTTCAGCTAACCCCTTGGTTTCTAGCCTCTACTCGTGAAGTCTCTGGGCTGCTTTTAGAGAGTGTTGCAAAGAAGGTGGTAGATACAGGGCATGTTAGATTCAGGGCCTACAAGGGAAGCAGAGGTTTGCTCTAGCTTCCATATGGAAAGACTTCAACCTGTACTGGTGTAATCAGAGTTAACTAATTATCTGTTTCAGTTACAAGTATCTGTCTTACATTTAGGATATTTTAAACATTCAAAATTATCAAAGGAAATGAAATACCATGTATTTCTTTTTTTTCTGTGATTACCACATCAGTAGTCATAATTATCTGGAAAGGCAGGCTTTCAGATGTTGTGGTGGCATTTTTGTGTAGGGATTGTGTAGGGAAAGCCATTGCTATAGAAACTGCAAGAGGAGATGAATCTTTAATGCAGGGATAGACAATAATATATCTATTTACACTAGGAGAACTGTGGAAGAGAACTTACCTGAAATGCTGTTTTCTGTCTGTGTATCATGAAGACATTCGAGTTTTACAAGGGTTATTTTTAAAGTGAAATCTCAGTTTTATTCAGGAAAAAAAAAAAAAAAAACTTTTTGTAGAATTATCCAGAGAGTGCAATTACTTCAAAGGAAGATAAAGTTCTTTGTTACTGTCCTCATTAAATCAAACTCAGTACTTGAACCATTCTATTTCCAATTTTTTTAATAGTTTGTTTGTTTCACTTGAAAACATGTCTTAGAAGCCTTGAATCTGCTTGCACGGTAAGAGAATTTTAAGCCTTAGGGGAAAGGCATAAATAGTAGCGCCTCAAATCCTGATACAATGAAATCCATACAATTAAAAGAACATTCAGACTAGTGATTAAAATTTCCGTATACTACAAAATAATTTCACTACTGAATTACTTTTTTTTTTTTTTTTTTAATAATTAGTGGACTTGCATTAATGGAAAATTCCATAGATATCTATCAAAATGAAACTTTCAAGGACATAGCTCATTATCAATCATGTGGTTTTACATCCTTGGATTTGCAGTATCAATTCTGCTCTACCCAACATTGTGCAAATACAGTTTAATATCAAACGAGCATCTCTTGAAGTGAATTCTTTTTTTTTTTCTTTCCTTTTGATTTTCAGTAAAAATAAAGCATTGCAAAGGAGGTCTTTGAGATAAAAAAAAAATCATTATTTGAGAAAACTTATGCCAGGTAAGGCTGAAAGTATCTTCAGGCTAGTAATATTGATTAGTGTTGCTAAAATTTGACAGTTGATAATTCAACATGATTTTTTGCTGTAAGGATTTGAAGGTTTCTGTGCATGTCCTTTGGTTTAACATGACAAGCACATTATTAATTAACAGAAATTAGAAAGAATGACTTAAACTAACCGCTAGTGGCATAATTTATTAATTTATAGGCAGTAAAAGGAATGACAAGGAATTTATAATCATGGAAATAATATAACCAAACTTTCATATCAAGGAGACACAGTAATAGAACTTTTGAATTAATGTGCACATTTAATATCCTTACCCCATGCAATACTTAAGACAAATCAGAGAGAAGCTGATGCCACTAGAAACCTAGAAGCAGGAGAGTGCAATTCTTAAAAAAACCATTACACAGTCAACCTGCAAAGGTCATCTTTCCTTTTCTAACTGTGGAATATGAGTAGTGGAAGGAAACCTAATGTTATCATCTCTGGTCGAATGCCATGTGATGAAAAAAACACAGCTTTTGTGAATGGCTGACGTTTATACCTTATGAGCTCCTGCATCTGTCATATTTTTCTATGAAATAGAGTAGGAAATTAATATTTTACTAAACACATGCTTAACTGATAATGATGCTAATAATACATTTTTGTTATTTAGCAGGGGGGAAATTACCATCATTTTTGTTGTGATTTGCATTCTCTGCTATTTGAATCTGTAATGCTTGAATATTCAAATGAATACTAGTGGTTCATTTCTCCTATTTGGATTTGAATAATTCCCTTTTGAGGTACTTTGTTCACCTAGGATTCTAATTTCTAATTAAGAGGTAATGGGAGGGAAAGTATTTTATTTGCTGTCCACTGATGTATTTTGAGACTGAAATCTTTAGTTTCACGGCAAAAGACTTTGCTTTTGAAGAAGAAAAAAGACTGAAATTTCAAACTAATTCCAAATGAGAAGGAAATTACAACTTGAGAATGGAGGAAAAATTTCTTAGAGTGCTTGTAAAAGCAAGCGTATTAAATACAAGGAAATGGTTTGGAAAAAAAAAAAAAGAAACAGATCAAGTGACTCTCTTCTGTGCTTTTTGATAGAGAGGTTTAATTACAAAATAGGTAATTACATAATTAAATTTTTATATTATGTAAGACAATTTTTCTGTTACCAGTTTTGGAAATATGTATTACTTTGTGGACTGTCTTTAATTCTTTTTTTCAATTGTAAAGAAATTATAGTTTGAACTTCAACACATCTTCAATAAGTTTCATGTTAGTTTTAGACAGGTAATCACAGAAATAATTAGAGATGTTGTCCTGAGGCTCCTTTACTGCAGGTGCAACCATCTGATTGCTGTTTTGTAATTACTGTATATTTCTAACCACCCGTATGCTTCTGATAGGTTACAAAGTGTGCTTCAAGTAAATGAAACCTCCTTTGAAGTTGCAATACAAACTAGTCATTTACGCTACTCTCAAAACTATTCGTTGTAATGCTGTTTGGTTTGTGACATTCAAAGCTAATGGTGAATTTGTCACACGATTGGTTAAATTCTCAGAGGGAAAAAAAAAAGAGAAAATTAAATAACAGTGCTGATTAAAATACTGAAAGTAGAATTCCTTGAAATATGCAAAAAGCTTTGAATGATTACAGAGGCAATGCCAGCTTTAGGATTTTTGTTTTTGAAGTCTTTGAAGTCTGACTTTGCAGAACAGATTGTGAATCCCTGGCCCATTACACACCTGCAGAGATTTCGGTGTTTTATTTCTCTTGGGTGAAACAGCAGAAGCCCAAACCATGTTAATCATTGTCAGAACCAGTTGTATAAAATGCCAAAATGCAATGAACCAAGAATTTTATAATAAATTTGACAATACAGTTTAAAGTGTTGTTTTGTTAGGCTTGCAATTTGTTGTAATTTATCACTTAAGATAGTACTGGAGGGGAAAAATATCTGGGACCTCCAAGTGATCGTGGTCCTGTATTTGTTTGCTGTTTGAAAGATATAGCAAGAAAAAGTGAAGTGCATCTAGAGATATGTATTTTAAATTAATTAAATTGAAATACACTATTTTTTTTCTGCAGATATCTACTTGGTATATATATTTTATCTGATATGAATTATACACATTTAATTATGGCATTAGTCATCTTTTTAGAGAAACAGGAGTGACAGTACTGTTATATAATGATACAGTCAGTTCTACTCTGTTGCTGTACTTGCGTACACAGTTCTTATCTTGTGAATTCCTAGGTTACTACATCACATCTCTGAGGATGATAGGTTCCTCTGGAACAGGCTTAATTGATAATACAGATGATTACAAATGAATACAAATCATGAGCCATTCTAGCAGAATTTAACTTGCACATGTTTACACAGATGACTAATGTAAAACATAATAATATTAGTTTATCCAAATGGAACTACAATTTATTAAATATATAAAGTATATAAGTTAAACACTTAAGTGAATCTTTGCAAGATTAAATTTCTAATTTGATTCTTCCTCTGTTGTTGCTTTTGTCTGTTGACTGCAGATTTCAAATATTCTTCCTTTGTTCCCACGATAAAGTTTCACTGCTACCAACATAGTGGTAGTGGAACTGTTGATCATAGAGAAATTGCCCTATGTCTCTATTTGTTGTTCCCTCCTTCTGTGACAGTTTCTTTCATCACCTAGCTCTGTTGTGTTTGGTTTGAATACCTCTGATGGCTTTTGCCATCATCCTGCTACCTGGATGGGGAAGTCACTGAACCAAGCCATTTGCAATAGAAACAAAAGACCATGACACCGTTTCAAAGGTCCTTGTAGCTCCTGCTTTGAATTTGTTTCTGGCTTATTTATTTTGATGATCACTTCAGTTGCTTATACAAATGGTAGCTCTAATCAGGTTTTCAGAAATAAAAAATGTTTTCTAAAATTATTTTCAGTTGGGAATGTTAAAACAGTTAGAAGAGGTATGTAAGTTTTGAGGAAAGAGTACATATCATCTCTTTGGGAGTGAATTAGAAGGAAATTACCCAAAAGGTGCTCTTGACAGATAATGTCAGGTTGGATGACTGTCTTGATATTAATTTTTTCTTAAGATAGTCTTCCCAGTCACGAGTGCCACAGCTGATATAATTGTTGGCTGTTGAAGAATGATGTGAACTGCAAGGCTGATAAAAAGAGTTTTTGTAATTATTAAAATTCACTGCTGTTTGTCATAAAGGTCATTTCCACACCTGTCCTGAATACTGCTTTGCAATGTATATAAATGATTTCTTGCATCTTGAGATGACTGAGAAGGATATGGTCCCTTGGAAAGGTGGTAAAATAAGTCCCCATATCTATCATAATGCCCAGTGGATCTGTAAGAGCAATAAAGTAGGATCCATCACTCTTCAAAAACTCAGACAAATCATTCATATGGAGCCATAGTATTACTTATGACATTTAACAGATTATTTTTTTTTCACTGGAAGTAACTTACACTTAAGTCTGAGACTTTTTACCGTGAGCATTCCAGTTAAGTCCAAACTCATAAAATTAGATTAAAAAAGCAATGTAGGTTGAACTTGAACTTGAAGGGCAGATGTGTGGACTAACTTACTGTATTGTGTAATTATTTCTTTATATCATGATTATTGGCTAGTAACACTACGTTGTTTTTGTTTTTGTTTTTTTTTTCTCTTGTTTTCTTTTTAAATAATAAGAAAATTGTATTTCTAAGAAGTTTTATCCTCATTAAATGCTTAATTTATTGGACTTTGTTTTTCCTAATTTATTTTCTGGACTTTTGAATTTTTCTAGCTTCTATGATTCCTCAAGAGAGTGAAAAAGATTATTCTAGAGAAATATTTGTAGAAAATGCTTAATTTATCTAACTCAAATCCTGGAAGAACCAGTACTCCCTCACTAGGAGCTAGGAGAGTCCAGCACACATTAGCCATTGTTAATGATTAGCCTCTTGTCTCACATAGAAACATGAGCACATTTAACTGTCAGCCAGTGGCCCTCTTCAGTCTCATTCATTTTTGTGGCTTTTAATATCTTCTTTCCGTGAGAGACAGGTACTTTCTAAACCTATAATACACTATCAAATTGATCTGAATTTGCTCATAGCAAGCAAATATGTATTAAATCTTCACATGCAAAATCTTTAGTCATTTTTCCTTCAATAATGAAACATACTCTTCCCTCATTCATAGTTAGACTAGTGAATGTAAGTACTTTCAGTGAACCAATGACTTAAGAGAGCAATAGGGTAGGTAAATCAGTTATTACAGGAGCATGTGATTTGTTATCTGGTTCTTTGCAGTTGCAATTTCTTCTTAACACAAGAAAGACATTCTGTCTCTAGTGAACGAGGCTAAATTGAAGCAAGTTCTGGAGATAGCAACTTTAGTCTGGTTCCCTGTTCACTTCTTTGCATCTGCATGTGTCTCCCATTTTGTGTTTGGTTTGTTTTCTTTGTGTTGTATCTGCTGTACCCCTATGATAAGGTCTCTTTATGTTTGTTTATTTTCTGATGAATGAGTTCTAAAAGGATCCTTGAAAGTCAAACAGCAGTCTTGCTTGAAAGCGTCTTGTCTGAAATATGCTTTGGTGATCCCGCATTTCCGTTGCAGTTTGACTTTAAGTGATCTTGCAAAAGAATTGCATATTTATGTGAACAGCTGGCCGGCTTAAACATATTTTTCTGAACCTTTCTGTATTGATACCTGTCACCTCAGAAAAAAATTAAAACAACTGCATGCTTATGAAATATACATATAGTCTGGGAAGGGTGTGTTAGAAAGTATACATGTGTTCTAGGAAGTAAAAGCTCCTTAGGCTCTATGAGCAGTAAAGAGAAAGGGAGAATGGCCATAGAATAATCTGGAGTTTCTGATTTAGGCTCCTCCTCAAGAATCTTTTATTTTCCAGATGGGACTCTTTGTGCATTAGTTATAGAAGTGGAACAGAGAGATTAATTTCTCCAGAATAATTTTTAAATTGGCACACTATTGGATTGTGGAACTCCTTGTTAATGGTTTTTGTAGATGACAAAAAGTCTACATATACCAAAAAAAAAAAAAAAAAAAAAAAAAGCAACAGCTGTGTTAGACGTGAAGAAAAAAATCATTTAGGGCAATCAGATAGGACAATACCAATTCTAGCACAGGAATCATTGAATAATACTTTTATGCAGGATACTAGAAAATTCTGAGAAGTATTAATACTTGCTTGTCCTGATCCTGTGCTCCCTCCTCCTCAAACATCTTCTATTTACTAATGATAGCTGGCTTTATAACATGAACTAATTGTTTCTATGTTCTTAGCAGAAATTACGTTACTGACTTTAGTAGATAATACCAGTGTCTTTTGACTTCTCTAGGATATACATATAACTGTTTTAAAAAGGTCATAGTCACTTTTTTGTGTTGACTTAATTAATCTGCTCTCAAAATTTTTACATAAGTACAAAAGTCTTGAGATTTGATTGAAATCAGCCTACTGAATGAATGTTATTAAGTCCTGCATTACACTGCACTATACCTTAGCTACTATATTATTCTGTGGGTACTTCTTAAAAAGTTAGCTAGAAGTTTCCAGAAAAGAAAATGTTTTGTTTGTTTTTAAAGCTCTAACTCAGACTTGTGTTCTGAAAGCAATTAGAATAAGGACAGGTGAAATAAATGTGAAATTGATACATTTAATATGTTTTCAGCATATTTTGTATGTAAGCCTGGTCTCATAGTAATAAATTCTAACTATTCCTTCTCTTCCGTAGACTTTCTGTTGCAATTTTAATTTCTCATTCAGACATACAATATTTTATGTATTTTCTGGTGCACGTACCTGAAATTTTGCATCTCATTAACAATTTGTAATGTTTGTGGGACAGAGCATGCTTTATTTTCAGTGATTAATTTTAGATGTGACCAATTCTTAGCACTACCAAAGTTGACTTGTACTCCCTGTTTGCCAGAAACAAAAACAAATTATTAACAAATAATTCAAAAGTGTATTCTTTTAAAATATTTTAAGCCTTTAAATATGAAAAGATCACTTGTTTACAGTATAATATGTAAAAATAGAGTTGATTTAATTTATTCTGAGTGAAGTAATACATATTAAAGAGTCATCCAACCGAAGAGCAATTTAAATATATCACCAAATATATTTGCATTTTAAGAATTCTGACTTTTTAGTACGATATTAAAGTAATTATTAAAATACCATTTTTCATTTTTACCACGTCTTGAATGCTGTTAATGCTCAAATTTCTTCCATGCACTTGAGTCTTGGCTTATATTTCTAAGAGCATTGTTGAGCCGTGACAGAAAGACTGTTTTGCCCTTCACAGGCCACTACTTCCTGATAATTTCATTTTATCTTCAGTGCTTGTGTACAAGAAATATCACATAAATGTGGTGATCCTTTGGTTACTGTGTCTGAGTATTTGGGCCCAGGCTGGTACTGCAGAAGAAGAGAGGGGGCAACCCTTGCACAGGAGACAGCATGATGTGAGGCCCTCAAATTCCTGCCTTTCCAGAAGACTGCACACATGGCCTCACTAGTGCACTTTGGAACCAGTCTGTGTAGTCTTTCTCTGATAGTAATGGCAGAATGTCTGGTCACTTTGATATTAATGCTGTTTTACTGACTTCTCAAGAAAATGTGTGACATTGAAGTAAGTTGAGGCTCACTATTTGGATGCCTATTGATTGCTGTTGAGAGAAAGGATGCTGCAACAACTTTCCAACTTACAGGTAGGTGGTTCAAGAAAGGAAAAAAAAGGCAGGCATTAAGCCTGTGGGCTAGATGCGTGTAAACAGTATGTTTGGCTATGTATAGCATTGTACGAGGGAGAGTAGAACTCAGGCATTCTCATTTCCTTTTGTTCCTCTTAATCCCTCAACAAGATTATGCATTATAAAAGTGCTGTTGATGTAGATGAGTTGCAAATGCTGAACATATCTCACTATACACATTGAGACACATCTTCCTGATACTGTTTTTCAGAAGAAAGAATGGACAATGTATGATATGGAAAGTTTTATATGATTCTCAAGGGAAAAAGTGGAAACTATCATTGTGGCTTTGTGATCAAACATATGCCCATACTAGTCTTCCCATTAGAAAAAATAAATGTCAAAACACTGAGGAAGGAAAAAAAGCCAGTAAAATGCAGACTCAACACAAACTCCACCCATCAGTTTTTGCTGTTTTTTTTTGTGTGAAATAAAAGCTTCACAAGATAAATAGGTTATAAAATAGACAATACGCATCTTGCAACCTTGAACTAAAAGTAGAAGGAACAAAAATCCCTATTCTCTAAATATTAAGTGTTGAGTAGATAATATATTAAAGCTCTCAGTCAGGGATTTTTTTTTTTTAATGTACTTTCTCCCTTACGCCCCCTTGACACGCTATAATAATGAACAAGTTATTTAGTTAATGAAGAAAGCATCCTGTATTTAAAGATCTACATATTAATGTGACCTTCCTTTGTTCATTGCTGTTAATATTTATTGCCTTTTCTTGTTGAGATTTTATTTGGTGTTCTGTGACAAACAAGAGTATGATTAGTGAAGCTGTAAAGTTCTCATGGTGGCTGCCTGTGTTCCCAAGATAGCAGCATTAGTGTCTGCAGAAGCAGTTAATGCTGTTTATCATTAGTGACAGAGGCTGGGAAGGACCTTCTGTGGCTTTTATCTTTCACCTTGCCGACAGAAGTTGATGAGCTCTGTGATTTAAATGCGTAGGTGCTATTGTAATATTTGTATTCATTTCACATAGACAAGTGCACAGGTAAACGAATCTTGTTGATTGAGGTTAATTAAAACCATATTACTGTAGAACTGGACTGCCTATGAATGAATATACTTGGAAAAAACAGCTACCAACATTTTATTTATTTTGCTCTGTGCTTAAATGGACATTTTCAGAATGTGTTCAACAAGGCTACATTAATATTCTATAGCTGTTTTTCTATGTTTTTTTTTTAATTGTAATTATACTTTATTTTAGGGTTTGTTTAGGAAATATTGAGTTTAGAATCTTGAACTCTACATCTCAGAAATACATAAAAAATAAAAAGGATGTTAACTACTTGTTGGAATGGACTATACTTAGGAAAACACTCAAACTATCTCATAGTTTTGTATGCCTTATGCAGCTTCGTATTCTGTGCTTCTTTTACATCTACATGATTGTGTATCTTGCATCCATTGCAGTTCCATAAAAAAAGATTTGATGTACACCTTGCCTGGTATTTAACTGCTTACATGTCCGTATCTGGAAGACTGATCATAAACACTATACTGCCAAAGATACATTGTGCAATTATACTTAGGGAAAAGTCTAGAATTTTTGAGCCCTGTATTTTACTTCTGGAACTCCATTTCCACATAAAGCAAGGTGTGTATCTGCATTTCACAAAAAGGAAAAATTTGAATGAAAAAAATGTCACTGAGAATAAAAAGAATAGGACATATGCATATATATTAAAGTAGATGTTTTTAAAAAACACTTCAGAGTGAAGTCCAAATGAAGAAGTCAATCAGGACTCCAGTACAAAACAAGTCCAACTGCTAACTTGCCTATGGTTGTTAGACTGGGAGAAAAAGAGATTTTATTGGATTCTACCACTGTAGCAACATGAAAAGGGGAAAAATGATATATCTGAAACCACAGGAAATGTTCCAAATCGAACTCGTTATCAGAAGCTGAGAGCTAGAGCCAAAAAAACCTTTCTGAACTGAATCTTAAATAGAGGAAATAGGCCTGTGACATCAGAATTTAAACAATAGTGTGGGTACTAAATATGTGAGCAAGTTCTGTCAGTGCCCAGGTATGAGATCTGCTTCATACAAATTATATTTTCTCTGACAATAGTCATCTCATTGTTTCATTTATTTTATTTTATTTTATTTTATTTTATTTTATTTTATTTTATTTTATTTTATAAGTCTTGGTGGTTTACAAGCATTTATGGTTTGGTGATTATAATAATTTAATATTTTTTTAAACTGGTTACAGGTGTGTTATTTAACCTTATAATTAATGCACTGTTATCTGTAAAATTTTGATCTCCAGTTACCTCTGGCTACTTTAATAATAAGGGGAAAAGGAATAGAACAAATTCATGACTGAAAGAATTTCTCACAGCTTTGTAACAATGAAGGTAAATTGTAATGTTTCTTTACAGTTTATTACACTATCTTCTACAATGGCGGACAAAAGAAAGACTTGAATTTGTTTCTTAAAATTGAAAAGTTTAGGATTTGTATCTTAACTTTCTTTAATTTTGTAAGCCCATCTGTTTAGATTAGTTCTATCAAATATCCTCTGATTTATTATTATTATTTTTTTAATATCTGAATATAGTTGAAGAGCGAACTTCAAAAACAACATAAAACAGTATTACAAGGCAGGTAATGGATAAAATATAGACACAAATATGCTTGCTTACATGATATATTAGTACAGATGTATTTTTATGGTCACTTGTTCTTATGAATGCAAGAATGCTGCATCGTTGTAAAAGGTTAACATTTTAATATCCTATCTTAGGATGATTTTCATATTATAAAAATAAAGTGAGGGTTTTTTTTTCTGTTACTTAGATATTTGCTTACACCAAATGCAAACCAAAGGGAACTGAATGCTTTTCTGCTTGACATCTGTAAGGCATAGTATGATCTTAAGCAATATAATTCTCAATCTTTGAATGGAAAAATATTCTCTACTTTCCTTCTTCTGGTGTCAAGCACCTTTGAATGTACACATTCTTTCAACAAGTAAGTTATTTGTAAAACTAAATTTTATCGTAAGCAATAAACTATTTTCAGAACCTGATTTCCTCCAAGAATCCTACTTCCTTCACTCTTTTATAGTTAATTAGATGGAAGGTTCTCCAATGACTTATGCAGAACACATAGTGCATTCACAGTAGTACTATGCAACCTACAAATATAGTTAGAAGGAAGGCAAACTTTATACTCAAAACTTTTGATGTTACCTGAAAGGTAGTCATTGGGTTATCGTCTCTGTTAGGAGAGAACACCACACACATCTGAGATGATGGACTAATTTTGTAAAGAATATCTAAAAGTATTTGCAGATGGGAACTACATTTGGTGCAAGAGGAACTGAATGTCAAAGGAAAGTTTATCCTTATTGTCACAAATATAAAATTGTATTTATTTTAGATATGAAACAACCAAATACTACTAATTTGAGCTTTTTCTATGAATTATTGACAATTAATTTAGCTCAGTTAGCTTTGCTATAGAAAACTGCAGTCTTCATTTTGATTGTTTTCATTCCTAAGATTTTTTTCAATTTTTTTTTTTCCTTTGCAAAGTTGTCCTCTAAGTTTTGTTGTATCTCATTCTCATGAGTGTTACATTATACAGTCTAATAAACTGTGCATGAACAGATGTCCCTCTACAATAAAGTTCTTTACATTGAATTACATTCTGTTCTGAAGTGTCAGGAAGCGGAAGTAATTCTGTTGAGTATCCCCACGTGTGAACACTTACTGACATGAACCTAATATGGCTTTGAATGTCTCCAGGGATGAGGCATCCACAGCTTCTCTGGGCAGCCTGTGCTTGTGCCTTATCACCCTCGGAGTGAAGAACACCTTCCAAATAGCTAAGAAAATTCTACCCTATTTTAGTTTAAAGCCATTCCCTGTTGTCGTATCACTGCCAGATCATGAAGAAGAATCAGTCTCCCTCCTGCTTGTAAGCTCCCTTAAAGGAATGAAAGGTGCAGTGAGGTCACCCTGGAGTCTTCTCTTCTCCAAGCTGAACAAGCCCAACTCCCTCAAACTTAATTCATAGGAAAGCTGGTCCTGTCCTCTGATAATTTTCATGGCTTTCCTCTGGACCAACTCTAACCATTTTATATCTTTCTTGTGCTGGGGGCCCCAGGCTTGGACACAGTACTCCAGATGGAGGCTCACAAGGGCAGAGTAGAGGGGTACAGTCACCTCCCTTCCCTTACTGGCCACCCTTGACACAGCCCAGGATACTGTTAGCCTTCTGGGCTGCAAGCGCACACTGCTAGCTCATGTCCAGCTTTTCATTTATCGGGACTCCCAAGTCCTTCTTGTCAGGGCTGCACACATTCTGTACACATATCTGTACACATATCTGGGATTTCTCCAATCCAGGTGTAGCACATTGCACTTGGCCTTGTTGGACCTCATTTGATTCTCGTGCGTTCAATTTTCAAGTTTGTCTTAGTCTCTCTGGATTGTGTCCCTTCCTGCTATTGTGTCCACTGCAGCACTCAGCTTGGTGTCATCATATCACAGCCTTCTAAGTGATAAAATACCTTCTTCGGTCATCCAGGCCACTAAGTTCAATTTGCATAAAAAGTGTAACTTATGATATTTTGTTCTTTGTTGTCATGAAAAGGAATGAGAACTTCTGATAACTAAAAATTAAAAGGCTATTCTGCGTATTTATTATCCTGTGATGACTAGGATATGAACGATTTGGATTTTTGCAAGTTTAGAAAATGGTTGATGTGTCTGAGGAGAAACGAGTGTGATAAATCTGCTGCATAGCTAATATATCTGTTTGCTAACTCCAGGAATAAAAATTTCCTGATGATCAAATAATATATCAGTTTTACCTAATGAGTA
This sequence comes from Lagopus leucura, assembly GCF_019238085.1. NCBI lineage: Eukaryota > Metazoa > Chordata > Aves > Galliformes > Phasianidae > Lagopus > Lagopus leucura. The sequence goes on from NW_024962262.1 coordinate 85,360,612, forward strand.
TTGAAGGCAAGGCGAGACTATCATATTCATCGAGAATATAATGGTCATTATATATGACCAAAATATATGTTCCAGAAATAAAGCTGTTGGAGTTCAAACAGATTTTTCAGTTCACATGGGATTCAATGAAAAGCTTTTCAGAAGTTCTAGGCTGTCTTTTGCAAGAATGAGCAATCTGAGGTGCTACAATGGGAGGAGAGGTGGTATTCAGGAGAACTGATAGAATAGCCTTCTTCAAGAAAAATCACCATTGTCTTATTATAGATTCTCCCAAATCTTTTCCATTAAGCATAATGAGAAAGGTTTGAACCCATTTGTCACACTACATATATTCACCAGAGATGCAAGGTATTCTGCCATGCAGAGCACAGACGAATCAAAAGGGGCCCTATTCCCAAGTCTGTAAAATCTTCCTTTTTTTTTTTTTTTTTTGACTTGGAAACACTTGAAACTGTCAGTAGCAATGAACTGTTTTAATATGGGTAATTATTTAATCAAACATTTATATAATCTGTGTTGTAGATAGATCTTTCATTGTTTCTTTCACTGCTGTGGCATAAGAAACTTCATGAATTGCTGCAGATAAAACACAGAAAATGACGTCTAAATTTTGCTTACTGATGTGACTATGAAGTTTATGGAAAATTTAAAATAATTTGGCTTTTATTTACAGTTCTTAAATCTTTTATACTGTGTATTTGTATTAGAGATAAAGGCTCTTCAACTGCATGCATTTTTATTTTTATTTTTTAAACAAGATACCTCTTTTCCAAGTTAATAGACATCTCTTAGTACCTATGAGGTTCTGAGTTAAGAATTGTTTTAGGCAACTTTAAACAATGCTAGAAGAAAATCATTACAGTCTGTACTAGTACTACATTTGTTATGCCTGTTTTAAGCTGATAAAACACTGAATTAGATTAAATTACAATATTAGATACTAACAATAATAGATTGCATGCTCAGTGGAAATAATAGTAAGGAGAAAAGTGCACCCTCCAAAATTATTTTATGCTAATTAATCAAAGGCTTTTGATGTATTTGTAGGAAATCATCTTAAGAAAGGAATATGTAATCAAATCATAATTTAGGAAGGAGGGATGGAAAAGACCCATAGAGTTTTTGACATTAGTACAATTTTTAAAAATTTTAAATACAATGGCAAGGCAAAGCATCCTTTGCTTATATTCTCTAGTATTTTTATTTTACTTATATAACATTTTGCTCTGTTATGTTTTCATTCTTCATTAAAAAATAGTTAAAACAAAAAGAACGAAAAAATACAAACAAAAAAAAAACAAGATCTAAGTGTTTTGGCTTTGCTTGAATAGGGTCTCACATCTTCATCTGGTGGAGGCTTAGACAGTAAAGGGCAGTAAATTGTAGAGTGTGTTTCATCTTTTCTTTCCTTACTGATTTCTGTCTGTTCTGTGAGCACGCTTTTCATTTTCAACTTTTTCAAAGTAGAACTTAGGACCTGCTTGAGACCTTACTGTTTTTAGAATAAATATGACGTTTTCAGTACATTTTATGCTGTATGAGATGTCCTAAACTGCAGCCTGCTCTTACCTTGCTTTGTTAAGGAAGCTTCTATTGAAGACTACCACCATCTAACCTAGAGCAACGTGTGCTCACTTTCCTTCTTTGTTTGGCCAAGTCACTGTTAATCAATTTATTGATGTTTATGGTAGGATGCATTCTCTTAGTGGAGAAATGGTGTCTTACATTTTTAGGGACTTGGATACTCTCAGAACAGGGCTGAACTTTACTGCCCTGTTAAAGATTTTAAACGTTCTCCTTTATACACAGGATTAGCAGAATGCCAATTAGAAACAGTTAATGAGTGTGAATTTTCATCTTTTTTTCTCTTTTTCAACTTCACAATGCCAAAACTCCTTTTTCCTGTAAATACCTCCGGTTAAAAAGTGATAGAAAACTGCTTGTCAACAATGTTCTTATTCTGATTAAAATATACAGCTGTTATGTAGGTTTTATCTTCTGTTATCTGTTATCTGCCTTCTGTTTGAATGGCAGATGTTGATAACTAATCACCTGTAGATGCTGATTTTTGTTTCTGAAAAAATTTGCTTAAGGATAAAATGCTTACTTTTTAATTTATCATGTTACAATCTAAAGAAAACTTTGTAATAGCAATGATTAAAGTAAGTACTCTGCTGATAATTCTCTGTTTGCCTTCTTTACTTAAAAAAAAATAAAACATGTTTTTGTGCTTTGTACAAGGAATGAACTTAGAACAGGGCCACAGGAGAATTCAGCTTGGAAGGGACCTCAGGAGGACAGGAGGTCTCAGGTTTTCCCCAGCCAGGACTGGAAAATTTCCCAGTTACAACCTGGGGGATTGTACAACCTCCCTGAGCCACCTGCTGCACTGTCTTGACTGTATTTATGAGGAATAACTTCCTCCTTACACCCAATTGGAAATTTCCATATTTCAGTTTATGTTAAACTTATTTATTTAATTAGGTTTTTATGGTCTCTGACTAAACGTGGTTTTGATTAACGTAGAAGTGAGGAATGCAGAACTAGTTTTGGAGGACATATAAATTATTTATTTATTTTAAACCAATTCAGTGTTTATGTGCAACGACAACACTGTGCTATGTTACGTCTATAAATTGGCAAGAGTTAATAGAAAACTTAAAATATATTAATAGAGATTTCTATCTGCTTATTGTAATGTCACAGAATCACAGAATCACAGAATCACAAGGTTGGAAACGACCTGCAAGATCATCTAGTCCAACCACCCTCCCATTCCTATCAGTGCCACAAGCTACTAAACCATCTCTCGTAGCTCCTCATCCAGGCGCCTCTTGAACACTGCCAGGGATGGCGACTCCACCACCTCCCTGGGCAGCCATTCCAGTGCCTGACCACCTTCTGAGAGAAAAAGTTTCTCCTAATATCCAACCTAAACCTCCTCTGGTATAACTTCTTGCCATTTCCTCAGGTCCTACTATTTGCCTGGGAGAAGAGGCCAGACCCTTTTGCACCACAACCTCCCTTCAGGAAGTTGTAGAGTGCAATGAGGTCTCCCCTGAACCTCCTCTTCTCCAGACTGAACAATCCCAGCTCCTTCAGCCGCTCCTCATAAGACTTGTGCTCCAGACCCCTCACCAGTTTTGTTGCCCTTCTCTGGACACGCTCCAGGGCCTCAATGTCTTTCTTGTAGTGAGGGGCCCAAAACTGAACACAGTACTTGAGGTGCGGCCTCACCAGTGCTGAGTACAGGGGGATGATCACCTCCCTGCTCCTGCTGGCCACACTATTTCTAATGCAGGCCAGGATGCCGTTGGCCCTCTTGGCCACTTGGGGATGCCGTTGGCCCTCTTGGCCACTTGGGCACACTGTCGGCTCATGTTCAGCCGAGCATCAACCAACACCCCAAGGTCCCTTTCCTCTTCACAATCATCCAACCACTCATCCCCAAGCCTGTAACGCTGCCTGGGGTTGTTGTGGCCAAAGTGCAGAACCCGACACTTGGCCTTGTTAAACCTCATCCCATTCATCTCAGCCCAGCGATCCAGCTTACCTAGATCCCTCTGCAGGGCCTCCCTGCCCTCAGGCAGATCGACACATCCTCCCAACTTGGTGTCATCTGCAAACTTACTCAGGGTACACTCAATCCCTTCATCTAAGTCATCAATGAAGATATTAAACAGGATGGGCCCCAGTACCGACCCCTGGGGGACACCACTTGTAACAGGTCTCCAGCTGGACTTCACTCCATTGACCACCACCCGTTGAGCACGGCCCTCCAGCCAGTTCCTTATCCAACGGAGTGTAAAACTGTCCAAGCCATGGGCAGCCAGTTTCCGCAGAAGGATACTGTGTGAGACCATGTCAAAGGCTTTGCTGAAGTCTAGGTAGACTACATCAACTGCCTTTCCCTCATCTACCAGTTTGGTCACCCAGTCGTTGAAGGAGATGAGTTCTAGAAGTTACTCCATGGCACAAAAATGAACTTAAATCACTGGAAAGTATTTTTCAATATATGTTGAGTTGTCAAAGCTTAAAAAGTTTGTTTTCTGCCATGAATTTAAGCTTTTCTGTCATAGCTTTTATCTTTTTTTTTTTTTTTTTTTTTCATCCATAGCTGTGTATGGCATTGACTTGCACAAGTTGACTATGTGTTGTGTAGAAGAACAAAACTCCTTCCTCTGTTCTTTAATGATACTCTGTAATGGACTCTAGTTTTGTATTGTGAAGAATACCAAATTCTCATTTACTTGTTATTCAGTAATAAAGATGATATGCATTAAACATATTGAGCCTTGAAATGAAAAGGCTATTATCACATAAAAGTGTGTTTGATTACTTTTGAAGAAATAATTTATTTAGTTTGATATTATTATGCATTGTTTTTAGACAGGAGTGATCTCAGCAAAAAGGAATGATTAAGTCCAACTGATCAACATTATTTATATAGAAATCTTACTTATATTTAAGAGTGGTATCATCTCTCAATGTTCCTGGGAGAAGTGCTGCTTCAGCAGGACTAGGCAAATGAAAATTTCCACACTTCTACAAATTAATTAATGTCCACTGGTAGTGATTGTGCTTCAATTATTGAGTTAAATATATCAGAGACAAAGTAGAAGCTCATCCCCTGACAGTTACAGAGCTTCAGTTAACTGATGGTAACTTCTGAAGCAGTTATAACTCAGTTGCTTTTAATTCGTAACCTTTGTCTCTCCATCTGCAATCTTCCTGGTTTTCAATCTGTACTGACCAGCCGTCTCTCACAGTAAAATCACATAGTTTGCTTTGGCCTGTCCAGCTGTGCCTGGAGTATACTTAGTACTGTATGTACTAAATATGTACTAAATAAAAAATGTTCAGCAGGTCTGATTTTGGTTTGAGATTTCTCTCTGAAGAAAGGTATAACTACAAAATTATTGAAAAATGTTATCATCTATCAGGAAGAATAAACATTTTTTGAGAAAGCAACCCCTAAAACAACAAGGAAACTCAAGGCGATCTGCATAGACACCAACACCTTAGATATCTACCTTTTTCTCCCTAAAAATTCTGCAGAGATTGAAATCCAGGACTACAAGGGTGGTTAGATACCTATAATATATAGATTTAATACATCTCATGAAGTCTTAACAGGCAGTAGTGCTAAACTAGGTCAGCTTTTGTTTTCTTTCTTAAGAATCACAAACATAACTTTATTAAAATGGTTTGCTTTCCTTCACAAGGATTTGTGTACTTGGAGCTTTTTTGATCCTTCTGTTCTCAGTCTAATAAAATAGAGGTTTTATCTTCTAGCCCAGAAAAACATTTGTGCTTGTTGCTTACTTTCAGAGAAGAAATGGTTGTGTATTATAGAGAAGATTGCACTCATTTTAAGAATTACAAGCATATGATGATCATTCCATGAGCTTTAACAGCAGAGCATATTTTCTTAAAAAATGTTGGTTTCTCATCATAGTCATATAGTTAACTCATAGATGACTTCATAAAATAGTCAAATTTCAGTATTCATAATACTATTACATGCACTTTCTATATCCACTCTTAATGTATGATACAGCTGACAATGATTCCATTCTCATTATTAGGTGAGATGTTGCTAATATATCTGATTGAAGAGTAAAGATGAAATGTTTAGACACCTAACCATGAAATTGCATAACATGGTCAAAGAAAAAAAGAATAAGGGGAATAGAGCATTTCTTATGGGTAAGAAGTTTCTAAGCATCATTTACAAATGATGCTCCTCCTTTGGAGGAGACAGTAGCAATGTGAAACTACACTTAATACACACTTAAATTGTAATTTTTAATATACCTTAAAGTTGTATTTCTTGCTGTGGTATTTAGTTGCCTCAGAGCATGTCTGCAGCTGTCTTAAAAGCAATAGCACCTAGTCTTTAGCTGCTTCTCTGGAAGTGAGAGCTTCCTGTGTCACCTGCCATAGGAAATACAGGCCCATCACAGGCCTGTATTGGTATTTTGAAGGATAGCAGCTGCCTGTATTTTAGGCAAATAAATCACATCCCATCTATACCACTTCGTTTTATCTCAAGAATATTTTCTGTAGATATTTTCAGTTTTCTCATGTTGGTGGTTACAATACAAAAAATTCTAGTTCAGTGTAATTAAGTATGTAATACATCAGTAAGTCATTCAGATGTAACAACTATTTAATAGGATTCCTTGTGTTGTACTAATTTTTTTACAACAGAGAGAGGTTGTCATTTTATACAAGCCTTGTGTCTTGTAAATTACCTGTAAATACAGGGATTCAGTTTTAGAAGTGTTAAAACTTTAACATCTAATTTTAAACATCTAATTCTTCATAGAACAATGAGAAATTTTGTTCTACATTAATGATTTATATATTCATTCACTGGTTTCTATGTTAACAATTTACAAAGTACCAACCATTAGGATTGGAAAAAAAGAAAAAAAAAGGAAAGGCTTAGGTAAGTTTTGTTTATCTGAATAAATGCTTAGACTTTGGTACCGTACAAATTCTTAGCTAAGTTCTGGAAATCTTTTGTGATAGAGACCTCCTTTGGCTAACTAGGGGTTTTAAAAGAGTCTGTTAAGAACTGGAGTTAAACAGGTAGATGTTGCTTCATCACTGGCTAAGGACAGTAAGTCTTCAGAAGTTACCAACATCTTTCTTAGATCCCTGTCTTTTTTGAACTGTGGAGCTCATAATTGGATGTGGTAGTCTGAATGTGGTCCCACCAAGGCAAAGAAGAGAGGGAGGATTGTGTAATTGAGTAATAAAGAATAAATACCTACCTCAATATCCTAAATTGTTTGCAATAATGTGAGTTAAAACAAATTGAGATCTTCATGAACATTCAGTTAGATGTTATTTCAATTTTTTGGTCTTTAAATACCCCATCAGTATGACATTTCACGACACAAGGAAGCTTAAATGAAATTTTAAATCAAAGTTTTTATAAGAGTGTAGAGCTAGATCTCACAGAAGGTTGTATTGATACATTCATTTCTCCTTATCTGGAGTCCCACTACTTTCATTGTAAAAACAGTCTATCTTCCATTCAGGATGTGAAGGAAAATGTCCTCCTTTGTATTAAAAGAAAATATGATGGTTTGCATGATGACATAATGTACTTTGAGCCTCAGTTAATGGGGATGAAGGGTTGTTCTGTTACAAGAGGGAATTTTGAGCTTGGGACAGATTTATTAGCTTACTCAATGTCACGTGGTGAATGAAGCATGCTACTCCCTGCCATGACAGCTTCAGCTCTATCTTCTGTAAGGAATGCATCATATTCTGCTTTGTCCACTACAGCACAAGGCTTCATCCACTCTGTGTGTGGCCTTGAGTAAAGCCTGGAAACTGGCATGGCAAATTTTTAATCTTGTAAGATTTCTTTCCTCTCAGTGACCGTAGTGCTGGAAGGTAGCTGAGAGCCTGAGCTGCTATGCAGCTCTCTGCATGCTGTGCTTGTGGTAGTTCTGCCATGCTGCTGGCATTGGCTCACTTGCATACACCATGCCTAGGCCTCTTGGAAATAATTCATTTCAGAGTTAGTTTTCTTTGCTTCAAGGTTAGAAAGTCTGTGCAACAACTCCATTCTTTATGGACTTTCTTTACTTCTGCAATGGTTCAGCTGAGGATATTTTGATCTGATTGTTCTTCATGATGTACAGAACCAGGAAGAATTCAAAGGAGAGTAATACTTCATTTTTGGAATTTGATTATTTCTAGAAAGTATCTGTCATGCTTCTGTTCACAACTTAACTGAACAAAATGCCAGTTATAAGGAGATAGCCTTAATATTCTCACTATTGCTGGTACTGTCTTCTGGTCTTTCCTGGAATCTACTCATTTGAAGTGACCCTTATATGAAGCAGGTGATGTTTTGAAATTGGAAGCAGGAAAACATTCATATATACTAGTTAGTTCTATGAAAAATTCATTTCATCATGGTAGAAAAATAAAACGTTGAAAAGAATGTGTTATAAGGGACACACTTAAGAATTCACAAATTGATGAATTATTGATTATGACTATCAATGCAGAAAACAAATTAAAGTTATGGAAAAGGTTATTTTAAAAGCCATGTTTAAAATGCAATATAATCATAACATAATTAATTATAGGAAAGCTAAAACATTTTAAAAGGCATGACAGTCACACTGGCTCTGATTCAACCTTCTGGCATTCACTGAGACTGCTGCTATACATGAAAAGGCATGCTTCTTTAAATGGCATGTGAGTATCTGACAGGAGAAAAAAGCATATAAGACATAAAATGCAAGAATATGGGAATATTAAATAAATTAAAAGTTATACAAAAGTGTTTCTTTATAAACAGGCATACAAGAGAACACAATGCATAAGAAGTACTCAATCCTGAAAGAATTCCCTATGGAAAGAAGCAGGCTGTGAGCATTTGAAAAGTGTACTCAGAAAGTAATGCAGCTATTCAGCATACAGTGGTGATACTCAGGAGTAAAATAATTGCAGTATGCAGAAACTACATCCGTCCAAAGAAAAAGTTTATTTTCTCTAACCTATTGTTTGAAATTACTTTTTTAAGTTCTATCAAGTATTTTTTTTTAAACAAAGTATTTTAAATTAATTGTTTTGAAAATCTTTGACATTACTGTGTTTTAGTCCCATATGTGATCTAAAAAGGTAATGTATAATTAATACATTTTCAATAAATCCTACTTTGAAAGTCTTTAAGTGATTTTAAATTTGTCCATTTGCCTTAAATGGCTTTCTAAAGAATTTCAAGTAACTTCATTTGAAAACTTGTGAAGAATTAAAAGCTTTATTTATTCTGTATTTAGTTAATTATATGTAAGCAGAAGCTACTGGAGCATGTGACAGTTTTTAAGGTATGTGTATTATAACACTGTACACATCTGCCTGGCATAGACACACATCAAGTTCTTATGCATAACTCTTTAATTAGTTAATTAGTTGTCTCTGAAGTAGAAGTGAAAGATTAAATGTTGGCCTATGATCGATGGGGAAGAGATGGAGTTACCTCTTCAGTCAATGAGAATGGAGATAAGAAAAAAAGAATGATATTTCTATGTTTGTTCATTGTTTAATAAGTGAGGAGGGAACGTGGATTTGACTGAGATGCTTGAATTCCATCTGACTCTCCAAAAAGAGACCTATCTGTTCCCTTGGCAGTCTTGTCAAAGGAAAGGTACATTTTTTTATACTGACTTAGAAGTTTCTGGATTCTGAGCTAATCCTGTAGCTTTCAAACTTATTTCCTTATATGTCCTCTTTATAAAATGAACTGGTAGATTTTTTAGGTATAAAAAGTCATAATTCGACTCTTGTTTCTTTTCTTCTTCTTTTTTAGGAGAAAACGGGAAAAAGAAAAAAAAAGAAAAAAAAAAAAACAAAAATCACAACCATAGTTTGGGTTTTTGTCTTTGTGTTTGTGATTGTAAGCTGTAAGATATAGGGCTCCACATTTTATAGTTATTTGACTCCAGGAGAATATTTATCTCTCAAAATGCTGCACTAGCAGGTTCAAAATATCTATCAGCCCTTTCTTAAATATCTGAAATAAAGAGACAGAATACAGCAATGAAAAAATGTCAGAACAAATTGAGACTTTACACTTCAAGCCTGGTAGCCCACCATAAGTCCTCATAAGGAGGACCCAGCTCATCTTCAAATACGTCTGGTCTTGGAAGTAATACTGCACAGTACCTATGCCTATACTCGTAGCTTTGACTAAAAACTGTAAATCTTTTTGTTACCACATGTTGTGTGAAACAATCAATTGCAATTCCTTGAGATGCAAACTTCAAGGAAAATAAACTTTTTCAACAGCAGTAAAGAGAGTAGTAAATCATCTTCAAATGGATATTCTGGCTAGAGCAGAGTTCAGCAAGTAAGATGTATCCATGCTGAAAAACGCACATGAAGACCTTTAGGAGGCACAAATTTCTGCTTTGTGAATGCTTCAGATGAAGTCTGTATGTTTTTAAGATAAAAACTGCTGGTATAGTGGTTCTGTGCATTTAGTAGATTGGCCTTTTTCTTACTGGACTTACCTGGTACTTCATATTGATTTAATAATTTTATTCATATCCTTTTTAGTCTACCTCCTTTTGCTGCTTCACAGTGTTGCTTTAATGCATTACTGATTTTAAGAGGAATCACTGGCAAAAGCACAATTCCACTGAAGTGATTATTATTCTGCTGTACTTAATACATAGCTGTCAAATATTTTTCAACTTCTTTCTTCTTCAGCTAGTTAGGTATATAGTTCATTTCATCTGAAAATAATTCAGAATGCTACAAATGCTTATAATGGTGAGGGGTCTGGAGCACAGATCTTGTGAGGAGCATCTGAGGGAGCTGGGATTGTTTAGTCTGGAGAAGAAGAGGCTCAGAGGAGAACTTATTGCACTCTACAACTTCCTGAAGGGAGGTTGTGATGAGGAGGGTTTTGGCCTCTTGTCCCAGGCAACAAACAGAACCCGAGGAAATGGCCACAAGTTGTACAAGAGCAGGTTTAGATTAGACATAAGGAAGAACTTTCTCACAGAGAGAGACTGGAATGGCCTGCCCAGAGAGGTGGTGGAGTTGCCATCCCTGGCACAGTTCAAGAGGTGTCTGGATGAGGAGCTACAAGATATGGTTTAGTGCTCGTGATAACAATGGTAATGGAAGGATGGTTGGACTAGATGATCTTGTAGGTCCTTTTGAACCTTCTGATTCTATGATTCTATGAAAGTAATCCAGGAATGTTGCTGAGGAAGGAAATACAAACTTCATCGTCCTACTAACTTGAAAATTGTAGCACAATTAATAGCTGAACAAATCTCATTTTAAATAAGCTGTGTCTTTTTAATTTGTTAGCACAAGAAATTTTTGACTTGTATTAACTTCTTTAGCTTCTTGATTTCTTTGAACCTTTTAAATCCTCTTGTTTTGATACTGTCTGACCACTATGCTGCCACAGAAGTTATAATGCACTCAGACCTCTCTACATTTTCCAATGCCAACATTATATTTTTAACTGTCTTCAGAATTTTGGTGCTACTTTGGTTCTACAGGCATGTGGTTTACTCATTTTTCCCACTATAATATTAGAATTCATCTTCATTGTTTCATTGTGTGGGGATAGCATCTGTAGCCTTTAGAAAGCATACATTAATAATGCCATATTTTTACATATGGTACTTGGAAATAAACTGAAGTTCTCCTTTGCCCTCCAAATCAATATGTCCTCTGGTCCTCTTTTCTGTGCTCTGTGTTAACCTCTTAAAATAAAATAAACAAACAAAAAACCATTCTCCCAAAAGACAAAAAAAAAAAAAAAAAAAAAGATTAACCTAAGCTATTGTATCCATTGTTACTTCTGTATACACATTCATATAAACAGTATGTGAACTAGGTTGTTCTTGTATTAACTGTTGATCAGCTGAGGATTATAGGAAATCATCATCCTGGAATTTGAGAATTGCAGAGAACTTTTGTCTATTTACGTAGTTGTTTTCATCTTGCACTGAATTTTCCTCTTAATTGGAAAAAGAAAAGAAAAAAATCCATTTTTAAATGTATTTTATCAACTCTTTAAAGGCGGATAAGGACTCAAAAATAAAATATAGGAAATGTAAATAATTCTTACTTCTTTTTAGTTCTATAGATAAATTATTAGTTCTTAGTGAATCAGTGATATTCATCTTGCAGTGTTTAACCAGCTAAGCTGTTAGTTAAGAAAAAACATTTTCTTAAATAGAAATCCAGTAACTATGCAAAACCATCTTGCAGCTGGATTTAGTTTTGTAAAATGGATATTTGCTTAGTTAATATTTTGGGACCCTTTTTCCCCTTTTCTATTCTAAGGAATCTGGAAAGTAAATTAAAAGTAATTTAATTTGATCTTATGTGTTAGCCAAAGACTTTCAATGCAATCTTCTTTCATTGTCTTACATTCTGGCAAATTTTTACCTGTCTTTTATGTAATTGAAGCAATAAGTATAGAGTATACTTTTACACACCTGGAAGTTCTTATTCAGAGCATCAAATGTTTATCTGCATTGCTGGGAGGGTGGTTGATTTTGTTTTGTATTTTTCATTGTTCTTGTTTGGTTTTTTGATTGTTATTTTTTTATTTTCTTATCTTATTAAAACAAGCTTGATTACCTGGATTCTATTATTTCCTTCTGGTCTTAATTTGTCAGAAAATAGTAAACATTAAACATTATATTGGTGTGATAAGGTTCTCCTACCCATAAACGAATACCTGGATACTCGATATCCCACCAGCATGCTTTGTTATCCTCTGACAACACATGTGGAAACACTTTGATTTTTTTTTCCCTCAGTACAACAGGATAGTTGCTTGCAAATCAGAGTGGAGTGTTTTGTCTGCCCTAAGCAAATTTATATCCAGTTACTGAGACCAGAAGAAGCACCACATTGAGAGTGATGTAACTCATTTGATAGGGTTGTGTTGTCCACACTTTAACAGAATAGAATAAAATATCTACTATAGCCTGTGGAAATCCCTACTGTACAATTTGTGAAATGACTACAAATGATACTGCAGATAAGCATGTGACTCTGTAGTTTTATGTCATCCACATAAACTACTTCTTAGAAGAAAGGAACCAACATTGGCAAAAAATGGCACAGCTAGTAGTTCCATACAGCCAGGCATGTTTTCACATTGTTCTTCAAAGGAATTGCGTCAAATCCTTTGTCTTGATGAAATGAAGTTGAGTTTGTAGAGTGATCACAGCAGCACTCCTGCTAGAGGAACAGGAAAGAAATGCTAAAAACACCACAAAGTAGAAAAAAAAAAATTTTTTTGAATTCTCTTAGTCTCCAATGACAGATAGTTGATTTTATTATTATTATTATTATTATGACATAATTTTTAAACACCTGACTTGAAACCTTCCATGGTATTGCAAATTGTATAGCATACATACACAAAGACATGATAAAAGGAAGAGCAAGGAGTTGTTTTTATATTTATTGTTCCCAAAAATCACCTAAAACTGCAAAAGATACTCTGGAAGTGTTGACTCCTACGTTACAATGCTGGCCCACAAAGAAGAAGCAGATGCTGGTATGGCAGCAGAGGTTGAACCTTCCCCCGGTGCAGATTTCCATGAGCACAGCATGCATACTCTTGTTCACTGTTGGGAAAAATGCATAGCTAATGTGGTGACTATGTTGAAAAATGGTGTTGTGTTATGCAGGTGAGAATTTGTTCTGTTGAAGAGTGCTATTGTGCTCCTTGTATCTGTTGTAGTTTTTGTGGAAATAACAAGGAGGTTTTACTTTTGGAGTCATCTACATACATTTTGTTAATCAAATAGTTTTTACACCCAGAGAATATGAATTTCACAAATGCTCTTTGGGACTAATCTATTTAACAATATCAGGAAATGATGTCTGATGAAGGCCTTTGTTGTCTTCAAGGAGAATAAATTATTTTATAATATGATTAAGAAGAGAGGTACTTACATATCAGTCTAATCTTACCTTTCCCGATTCTACATTTACTTAGTACAACACAGCCAAAGTGGGGGCCATGCCTCAAAGTATAAGACAGACACCAAGTTGAAAAAAAAAAAAAACAACACAACACTCTTTTTTGAAAGAAATACTGAGACAGTACCATCAGTGGCCAGCACTCAGATCCGTGCCTATCTGCTATTAAACCAGTGACTCCGTAGAGCTTAGCTTTGCCCTGATGGCAAATCATGAGACTTCCCAGAACAGGCAGTGTAGCCAGTGTCTGCTATTGCTTGCGTAAGTAAGGTGGCAGTTTGAGTGACTAACACTTCTTTCTGTGTTTTTTATACCTCCCTACCATCCCTCATAGGTGGTTTATCTCATTTCATTGCATTTTTTATCTACAAAGCATTGGTCTCTTCAAAAGAAGATACCATCCATTCACCAGAGATCTGGACTGTGGAATGTATGTCTTTGTCTAGCTACTTGATGTGCATGTATGGAGTAGATTGCTTAGGATCTGGAAATATCTCCAATCACGGCTCAGAGACCTTCCAGAGTCTGGATTTCTGTGTTTTTTTTTTTGTGCTGTCATGACACAAGAAGCTCTGTCAGATTGCTGACATGTAAAATGGATCCTTTCTCTGTAAGCCTCATAGTTAAAGTATCTTTATTGCTAGAGAGCATTAATATTCTTATTATTTCTTATTTAAATCTGAAAGGATGAAGTCTCTTAAAGGCATGTATGGGCTGCTCTCATTTCCCCCAGCACATATAGCTAAAGTGCTACATCATCTCTGGACCAGCAATTTTCTAACCTGGGCTTTTATTGAGTTCAAAGATAAACATCTCTCCTGGAGTGAGCTGTTCACTTAACTAAATTATCTCTGCATTTGGATCAGGAGTAAATAAGACCGTCATTGAGTCATAATGCTCATGATCATGTGGGAAAGGAAAAAAAAAATCTGCATAAAGAAATTCATATTTTGCTGTGCTTTTTAATTTATCTTTGGCTTTCTTGGGTGCAACTTGTCTCTACATCTACCACAGAATTGCTGATGTTGGTCTCAATTTATGCAATTCAGCTGAAAGTTAAGTATACTTCCTTGGGAATTATGAATTACATCACTAAATAGAAAGCTACTGTAAAAAATAACCAACTTTGAGAATGATATTTGAAGTACAACGAATGGTTAGTCATGTCTTGTATCATAAATACTTTTCATTTAAAATGAAAGAAGTGTATGTGCTATGTGTGCCATCATTGTTCAACTTCTGTCTTGAGTGGGAATATATGATACAGATTTTAAGCCTCATACTCCTAGCAAGGTTCTATGTGAAAAAAAAAAAAAAAAAAAAAAAAAAAAAAAAGGAAAAAAAAAATATGGCATAAATTATTTCTGACAAACACAAGCAGCACTTTGTTTGATAGCTTAGTCTGTTTAAACATTCACAAGAAATTAAAATACATTTCCATGTATTTTATTGGAAAATTTACAGGTCTTCTGAATCAGCTGTAAAGCTACTAAAAACAGAAAAGCAACTGGAGGGGATCACACTCAAAACAAAAAAAATATTCTCATTGATTGTTATATCTCAGTGTAACCATTCCAGTACCAAGGGACAAAACAGCTGTTTGCGAGAAATAAGTTCTTTTGAATCATAGCTTAGTGGGATACTACATTCATAGACATCTTGTGAGCAGGAACTTTAGCAGAGCAGATTTTAAAGGTAATGAAGTTGGGTTTTTTCCTTTTTTTTTTTCCCCCCAGAGATAAGAATCTCTTAAGATTTGATCTCTTAATGGCTAATCCTCATATAATCTGAAATCTGTTTATTCTTTTGACTTTGGTGGAGCTGTACGGATGTTCATCAGTTCAGGATCTTATTCTCTTCCCAGTGTGTATACTGACCGAGTCAAGAGAGAAATAAGACCTCACTAAAGAGGCAGGTTCCCTTACAATCCTCTCCTGATTTGGATAATATCTGATCTTTTGAAAATTTTATTAGATTTAATAAGGGTTCTCTTTTTCTCTATGACAAACAAGGCTTCATTTCACCTCTACTCCCTTTGTTTGTTTCTTTATATTGAGTTTGTGCACACATTACTAGATTCTAGATTAAATTTAACCTAAGATGAATGTTTTCCAGCCATTGTTGTCAGTTGTTAGACTGCTTTCCAATTTAGGAAATAGGATGTAATGCACAAAGAATGGGATCAAGCAGAAAGGTTCCTTTAGTGATAAATTATTCCTAATTGAAAGAGAATTTTAAGAGATTTTCCACACTGCATAATATATTAATATATTGACAATTAAGAATGTTGTTCAAAACTGAACAACAAAGTAATCTTTGTTGCTCAGGAGATAAAATTAGAGAGAGTGTGTTTAAATACGATATAATCTGCTTTTTAGGGTGATTTCACAATAAATTTCTAGGAAACAAAGAAACGGCATATGATTACAGGACTTTATTCTTCAGCATTTCTATAAACTTCATTCAGTTGTCTACCCTTTGGTATCTAATGATGCTGAGGATACAACAGTGTAGCCAAGAGATCTGTGCAGGGCTGAGGTATGATGTGAGACATGAGGGTGGACCGAGGGAGGAGATCTGGGAAGCAGGAAACAGATCCTGCGTCTCTTCTTCAGCATGGGACACCCGCACCACACGCACAGTAACTCAACAGCTTTGTTCTCATTCTCTGTGTCTGCTTTCGTTATCAACTTCTTAAAGTTGGAAGGCATCAAATGAGGAGAGAGCCTCTGCTGAATTCTCTGCAGTTTAATGCTCAGAATATTAAGTAACGTTTTGGTTGTTTTTCATGAGTACTGCTTTTAACATGTCATTCTACCACTCACTTCTCTGTCTTTCCAGAGTTAATTTTAAAAGTTTTTAATGCCTTCAGAATTCTGAGAAAAGTTTACAGACTGAGCTACTTTGATAAAGGACACCCTGGAGAAAATAGTGCTGTCAGGACAGAATGACATACCAAACTGCATACTGAATCTGAACAAGCAAATGATAATCACAGTATTTATCAGTCTTAAATTTTGAACCAGCAGTGGTATCCATAGTCTTAAAATTGTATGATGAATATGAATTCTTCATTTGCAAAAGCAGGATCAGTCTGAAGATGTGTTTTTCTACTATCAGACAACAGTTCAGATATAGCTCATTGAAGATACTGCTCTTCAAACTGGCATGAAATAGTTCACAAATTTGAGTTTTGCTGGTAATTTATAAATTTCCTTACGTGTGATGTTCATTCATTAACTGACACAGTGTGGAAACCAAACTGTTATCATATTCTTTTCTTTCTTTCTACAAGAGAGAGAGATGGTGAATAATATTTTCATATTATCTAGTACTTTAGATGTCTTAGAAAGCATTATAAACATACCTGGCAGGTAAGACACATGAAATGTATATAGTCACATGAGAAGTGACACATTGTCTGAATTAGTCAGAGTGGAGTGAGAACAATAAACAAAATGTTGATAGCTCCCTGTCACAGCAGGTTTTCAACATCTGAAAATAGAACTGTTGCAAAGAGAAGTACGTAAGTTGTAGCTTTGATGACCTGTATTGGATTTGGAGAAATATACTGAAGGTGGTCATATTTTAGGTATTGTCTCTCTCCTATTAGAGACATTCTGCTTTTCAGTCTAGCTGTTCCTTTTTCAAAGCTTTTTAATATCTGGCTTTACAGGTTAAACATATATTACTTATTACCCTAAATCTGTTTTTCTGTTCCAAAAAGGAGAATTCCTTTGAAGGTTTGGGTGTTTTTTGCCCCTAAAACATTTTCTTCTGTATTCTACTCCTTCTTACAACTATCATTTGTTTCTCACATGAGATTAAAATATTCTTCAATTTTTACCTTCATGTTTTCTTAAAATATTGATGAAAATTACACTTGCAGCAGGGCTGATATTTCTTTTTAAAATAATTTTAGTTTTTCTTGTCCAAGAAGAACTTACTGTTTTTGTTTTTTTTTTCTGCTTGTATTTTATTATTTTCAGAAGAAAGGACATGAGTCTAGTTTGAAGAAACACTACTCAACACATGCATTATGAAACTTTTAATCTGCTTAAAAATAAGTCAGTACTAAATGGCTTCTTATTCTTGCTCGGGTAGTGTGGAAGGAAGGTGTGTTTGTCTATTTGTATATCTAAGTGCGAATGTAGGTCCGCACATGTGAGACTGAGTATATGTGCACCATTCTGGGTGTTATCTTTGTCCTGATAGCCTCTGACAGTTTTGTTGATTCTTTGTTCATCATGTCCAGTTAAATAACAAGTGAAGTTAATTAAGCAGCTAACTATAGAGAGTAATTATAGCAACCAACAGGGTAAAAAACACACCACTATTTTTTCCTGCTTTAATTACTGCTTTGCATCATTTACCATTTATCAAATAAGCTTTTTTTTTTTTTTTTTTTTCCTATTTTAATTTCAAATTAAATGTTTCTGGAAAAAGTGTTTTCAAACTTTCTTATATGCGCCTATTAAAGGATCTCCACCCCCACTCCTCAACTTCTAACAAAGTATTTGGATTATGTATTCTACGTGGAATATTTCTTTGTATTTCCATTTTAATATCATGGCCCTAATGAAAATTAATTCACTGTCTTTTTAGAGAAATATTAGAGAAACTTACAGTGGCTCTGGTCTGATCTTGTGAGTTTTTTGATTGATCATCAGGCCCATTTCTTAACCTTATAACATATTTTTATTAACTTCTACTTTACTCTTGATTCTTATGTTATTTAAAAGATATCCTTATAATCATCAACATACATATTAATACTCCTTCTTTTATTTTGGCCTCAGAAGCAGCAATGTTTTTAGGGGATTACGTCTGTCTTCAGTTTGAATCAGCAGTCAAGTCTCTGTAGTGCGGAGTTACAATTGTGGCCTGGACACTGTCTTGGAAAACCCCGTAGATCTGCATCCAGAGATAACTTCATAGGATTTATACTCACAGAACATATTTCCAAATATTATTGTTGTTTACAAGATAGATTGTGTCCTCAGCTGATGGAATCAACACAAGGAGAAAAGTCACCTGGGCATGAGGGACAGAGGCTTCTCTCCCATCTGTTCTGCTTGTCTGGCAAAGGATGGAATTATATGCCTTAAAAAGTTCAGAGAACAAGAACTATGTAAGGTTGTTGTTACTTGTTAATATTTAACACTAGAATCTCAACTACAGATGATATTTTCCCTTCACCAGTCTTTCTGCCTTTCCCATCATCCTTCTGACCCTCTCAAACCCTGAAAATTCTGTCACTGAAGACATTCATTTTTTGAAAAGGACCATTTCAAACAGAAATGCAGAGGGCGATAGAGCCCTTCTGCTTCCTTGGCCTGCAGAAAGACTGTGATAATGGCCAGGAATGAATGGCTTGGTTCTACAACTGTTTCACCTGTGACAAGGCAAAACTCGTTGGTGGTTTGATGGCTCTTAGACTTGCCAATGCTATTGGTGTAGGTCAGGCTCTGGAGTTCTCCAGAAACAGTTACCACATGAGGGAAGAGTATAAAAGGATTCAGCTTGAAAATAAATCAGTCAGAATGACTTTTCAACCCAAGAAAAAAAAAGGGTAATAACTGTACAGAACATTCTCAGGGATTTAAAAAATCAAGCAATTATAACACTTCTCAAGCTTTCTCTTTGGAAGGCAGTTTGAAATTAGGCTGTTTCTTAAGGAGTTTGGAGAATGGATTTGTTAGATAAATTTGTGAATAAACATAATTCTGCGTATTAAATGGGGAAGGCATTATAAACTCCTTCAAGATTGAGGCAGTGTGTACAGTAAGTTTATAAATACACGTTTTTAAGCATTAAGGAAAAGTGAATATAAGTGAGTAACTGAATGTAGTGAGTTTGAAATTCTGTCTTCAACTAAGCAAATGAATCAATCTTTGTAGCCTGACTCTACACTTCACATTGCTTCAGTGCTAAGCAGAGATTCTCAGCAGTGAGAAGCTTTCAGTGAATGCATTTTCTTAAAACTCTGGTTCCATATGGGTTACCAATAAAATGTAATGAGAGTAGATTAAATTATCAAATTTTTGGACAAAATTACCTTTGTCACTTTTCTGCATAGCTTTTTTTCTTAAAGTGAGCAGACCCGAAGGAAACAGGACAGTTTCCAGTAGTGCTGCAGGCTGTCGTGCTGTGTTTAGTTGTGACCTGAAGAGGTTAACATGAAAAACAAATTACTGTGCTTTTTTGTAGTCTTTCATTAATGATGTACTTCACGAGAAAAAGACAACAAATGGGAATGAAACCAGCTTTGCTGGCTGAATTGGTATTCTGCTGTGCACAGTGTGTTTTACTCACTGGCAGCAAGATTACTTGTTTTTTCCAATTTTTGATGGTGAAGGGTCAGACAGCAGTATTAACTAAGGCAAGCGATTAAAAAGAATTAAATTGAAAACTTTCCTCTGCCCAGCAGAAGTCAGCTTTAAAACCAACTTAGATTGCTTAAGGGTGATTTGTCTGATCCCCTTCCTCTAGATGATAATCCAGAAGTTCCACACACACAGTGTGTTTTATTTGATCCTAAAGTACTTTCTTTTTATTAAGGTAGGGAAATGTTTCTTAAAATACATTTTGTGATGTTCCAGGTATTTATTTTATATATGCTATAAACCTTGTTCTAGCTCTGCAGCTTTTAAGCAATAGATTTAGAGATGCAAGGAATGCTAATTTTTTTTTAACTGCCCTGTAGAGTGTTTTGGGAAATCAATATTGGCAGTAGATACAATAAAACAGAACCATTGGCATTCTCATTAGTATGCCACTTCTTTTCTGTACTCAGAAAATGTACATGACAGCACTTGATATCAGTGTTTGCTAAGTTTCCAGTGCCCTAGATCCACCTAATGATCTTCTTAGAAGTACTTCAGGAAATTTCTTGGTCACTAAATAGCACTTTTTTGTTTGCCTAGTTTGTGTTTAAAACAAAGAGTTTTACACTCACTGTGCCAAAGTCTTCCATTCTTGCATATGAAAGGCAAGATTATTAAGAACTTTTGAATTAATTTCTGTGGAACCTTTCTAATTCTGTAGGCAGCATTTCTGTGCTAATTTCATCTTTAGAAATTCCAATATTCCGATCTCTGTATTTTTTTAGGAAGGTATTACTATTTTTCATTTATTTGCTGTCTTTCCATTCTTCAGGTCATGAATAGAACTAATTTTTTTTTTTTTTTTTAACCTTATATTATAATCTACTTTTAGCATGTACTGAACAGAATAAGTAATTTTCATATGAAATTAAATTTCCTGAATTTAATTTTTTTTCTAATTCTAAAAGCGATTCAGTAGTCCTCGTGCCTATGCTAAAGATTTAGTGTGTACAAAACCCCTCGTGAATACACATTATGCAACAGCAAAGTATAAAATGCAGAAAGTACAGAACAATTCATGTTTAAAGAGTAAATCCTAAAATTTCCAGAACATATGACCAGAAGTACTTTTGCTATAAAATTAATCTTTTCTGTAACCGTGGGAACTTGAAATGTTCAGTATTCCACTTCATGCATTCCAGGATATACATTAATAGTAGACGCTTTATTATTTTAGAAAAAAACATACTGTTAACATTTTGTTCAGAACAATCCCCAAAGTAGCTGTTATGAGGCCTAAAATCAAAACTTTAATAGGACTAGGATTTAAGAGAGACATGTTCTCATCGTGTTCAAAAAAGATCTTGATATCTGTTCATTGTATACTTCTTTTGACAGAATTGCCTAATGACATTCTGCGGATTAAAGGGGGATGCTTATCTTGGCATTTTACTGTAAATCAATTTTAGTTTTTTTAGAAGTTATATCTATTAATTATTGGAGTTAAAGACACTTTAACCAATCAGTTATTCTGTAAAATTGACCAGATCTGGAATTAAATTGCTTATTTATACGTCTCCTTCATGTTATGATCAAAAGAAAAACACATTTTAGATGTTTTTAACACTTGATCAACAAAACCTTTCTATAGCCTGCTGCACACAATATGGTGCAAAATTATTTATGCATTATTTAGAAAATAAGATATTGATATGTCAGCATCTCTTTTAGCGCTACTTGGAACAGAGCTGTCTTTAAAAAATGACAAACCTCACTCTTGCTTGTGTATTTATCAATATGATACTATTAAAAAAACTCAGCACAACTCTGCACAGCACAACTCTGGTACTGTGGTTATAGTATGTAATAAAATGACTCCACGTTTTGCCCTATATTGATATGGAAAATATGTATTTGCCTTTTACCCATATTTTATTGGCTTTTCTTTCTGGACAAGTAAAATATACTATGCAACGTCTACATTTTTTTATATATTAAACTAGATACGTAAATATCACATTACATTTTACTTGTTAGATCCGTTTATTTTGTAGTTCTTCTTTAGGTTACATTTTAACATACTATAGATATTTAAACATCCTGCTTTTCTAATCTAATTTTTAATTTTTAAGTTAAATGATGTTTTGCATTCAGGGAAGTATTTCTTGTGGTCAAGTGGTCGCATTTTCTTGTGGCTTCAGTTCAGTTCACATTTGTGTGATTATAGAAACAAAGCAAATTCCTCATCATAAATATCACTCATGTATGTACGTATATATATATATGCATGTACCAAATATATAATCTACTTTTGACTTTTTTTTCTTTCCTGTTGTTTTGAAACACAAAAATTTAACTTTTTGTTTGTTTGTTTGTTTGTTTGTTTTTCAGTTGTCTACTACCCCTACTTTGTATTCTCCCTCTCTAAGTGATTATTTTATAGTTCAGGAGTATTGATGAAACTAAATTTCCTAAACTCTAAATTAAAACAAAAGTGCTTACATAAATAATTACACAAAATTGTTTTAATTCATTGTTGTGTATGAAAGGTTTTGATATGCATAGAGATGAGGACTGGCAAAATTTAAAACAAATGACTTGGAATATTAACAACTTTTTTCTTTGTTATTTCTTTGTGGAAAATACTTTACTCCTTTATGTTTTGTATAAGAGATATAATCTATATGTATATATTTCATAAACAGACCAATGAATTAATAAAAAATGTTTTGTGAGTGAATGATAGGAGATTCACCTGCAAATGAGTAAATTTCCACTTTTACTTTAAAGGTAATAGATCTTTTGAATTAAGAAAGAAAACACTTCTAGTCTTCTAGTTTAAGTCCGCATATTTTATTTTCATATACTTTCTTCAGTAGGCAGAAGGTTTTTGTTTTGCTTTAGGGTTTGGTTTTGTTTTTAAATTGTATTACATAATTCTTATTCGTTGTGTTGTTTGAGTTTCTTGTGGCATTTAGTGGAGATTTTTCTGCAGTGCAAGGTAGAAAAAATAATTCTGCTTTCCACTGCTCCCTCAACATAAACAAAGGCATTTGGCTGTTCTTTGAGAAATAGTCTTGAAACTCAGCAAGAAGTAACAATTTTTATCTTTTGAACTGTTTTTCACAAAAAATATGGAATGAGATATAGATTCTAAATGCAAGAATTCAAGTAGCCCTTATCACTGTTCCCCCTCATAGAATACTTTTTTGCTACCAATGAAAGGAGACATGCTTTACTTGATATTACAATTTGTATTCAGATTTAGTGTTACTGAATTACTACTCACGCACTTTAGTGGCACAAATATATAAAGATGAATAAGGAATTACTCTTAGTTAACAGTGAATTCTCTTCAAATGGTTTTTATCTGTTAAAATTAAAACCAAGTGGTAAAATAAATTCAGCAAAATTCTTCCAGATATTATATCTTGCAATAAAACTACATGGTTTGTTATGACTGGCAAAAAAAAAAAAAATTGATTTCCTTTAAATATCACATATTAAGGAATTTCCTATTGCATTGCATTTATTAATAAAATGCCTGATGTATTTCTATGAAGATCTGTATCCTTTTGCCATTTGTTAACCTCACTGTGCATACTTACTTAAACACATTCAACTCTAAATAGGAAAAGCAAAGTGAGGTTCAAAAGCAAATGTTGGACTCAAATTTGCTAGAGTTTCCTCTCTGTCTCTAAAGACTGTTAATGACTTTTCTCAGATGTTTAAGCCATTTTTCTTTTTCCTGTTGCCTTCATATGTTAAAAATAAATAAATAGATAAATAAATATCACCTTGCTCACTTTATATAGGCATGGAATTTAAACTTGGGATTATGTTTTTCTTATCCAACGTCTCAGAATTTAATAGAATTATCTGCTGAGTGCTTTCCTGAGAAAATTAAACTCTGGGAAACCTTCCAGCTCTCTTCACCTTTTACTTGTGGTGGCTACCACTATTGGGAAGAAGATAACATTACTAATTTTGTGCCAATCTTGGCAGTCTTCCATGTGCTCAAGTGCAGTCATGGGATTCTGGTGGATGTGTGAGCCATTCTCCACTTCTCTTTGTAGTCACTCGCAATCCTCCTTTCTCTTGTTAATTCTCACACTCTACCCCTATCTTTCACTCTGACCTCATCTCTCTATGTCCCTGCATTTCTCTCTTTTTCAGTCCTTCTTTTTTATTCTTTTCTTCAAACTCTCTTTCTGCTTTACTTTTATGTTAGGATGGGTATTTATAATGCACTGTGACTCTTTGCTTAGAGGATGAATTAGATGGAATTGGCTGTAGTGGCTTTTGAGTACTTGGGAGGTAGAGAAACCTCTGGACTGCCAGGGAAATTCAGTTAAGAAGGCCATTGTTGGTTTTGCCTTTTATACTTGAGAAAACAGAAAAAAAGCGTGGATCTCTGCATTTTTTCCAATTTTATTTATTTTTTGTAATAGAATGAACAGAGAAAAAAGTAGTAAATTTCAACTGCAGTTTTTGTCACCTATATTTTATTGTACTTGTCAGTAATGCAAATGTAAATTATTGCTATTATGATGTTAATGCTATATTTTTTCTGATGACCAATGGATAGTAAACAGTTTCATTAAACTGCCAGATAAAAAAGACATTAAAATTTTCCTAGTTTCTATGAACACATTATCCCATTTTGGAAATAAATTATATTCTGAGTAGTTTATTTAAAAGAGATGAAGGTACTGAAGATTTTACATCTTTTATTTGACCATCTAAATGTATGATGGTACTTGTCATTTGTGTGGCATAGAAGGAGATAAGCTTTACAAAATGAAGACTGGGAACTTTTTCAGCATATTGTGTACATTCACTGCGAACAATACTTTCTTCATGCGTTCAGGTGTTCTTGTTTTCTGAAAGTCTAAATACTGGTGAGTTTAGTTTCATCCACAGTACTTGTGTTCTTCACCAATGTTTGCTAGTTATAAAAATACTTAATGTAGTACATTCTGAATACGTACTGGTTTTGCCACAAGCATTGTATCACTGTTGAATTTGTAATGATCCCATAGAATTTCTAGATCATTCTGAATTTTGAACTCATAATAATTTTGATTAGAAAATATTTTAATTGGAGCATACATTACTGAGGTCATCATTTAGTTTTTGGATTACCTTTTCTCCAGTATGATCTGCATGACTTTCCTATTTTCTAAATAGGACTGAGGTTTAAATAGAGAAATGAAAGAATTGCTTAGCCCATAAAATATATTTTGTTGTTATTGTTGATGCAATGATTAAGTAGTTGTTAGAGACACAAAAGAAGTTATTCTCTGTCTTTGATGTTTTTTGAATTAAGAGCTCACTGAAACAGAGCCACACACTATTTCAAGCAATTATTGATTTGCAAATAAGCTGTTTGCTTAATTAAAAAATATATATGTATTTCAGAAGGAATACTGATGGGGTTTGAAAACAGCTTCTCCGTGATTCCTGTTGCAGACAAAATAATGTGTAACATTATTTTATACAATTTGGGAAAAGTTTCAATTTTATGGAAAAAAAAATCAGAGTTTGACAAAGTGTTTTTGCTGATCTACTTGCTTGTCGTTTTGAAATAGGTTCAATGACTCAGAAATAACAGTACTATATTACTTTTGTGCAGAAATTGTGTTGTCAGGAAACTTCTCAAATACAGAGAAGTAGTCTAAGGCCAGAGGTTTCCTTCAAGAACAGATGTGGGACATAAAGGTGATAAAGAAACATAAAAGATAAGTTTCATCTAAAATTAAACATCGACTCTAGGAATGTTATTTTATTTAGTGTACTGAGAAGAAAAAGAAAATAAAAAAAAGATAATGCTTCTGAGTGAATGTGCTGGCACTTTACCACCTGCTGTTCCCAAAGATGGAGTTCAGTGGATAAGTGGTGTGTAGCAGGAATGTGAAAAGAGATTTTGGAACCCTATTTGAGGGGCTAGTTTACATAGGACTGACAAACTGATTTCTGTCAGTTTGAAACTTTGAAGGCAAATAAATTCAGGTATTTTTCTTTAAAATCTTGTCAGATATTCTTGAGCATGCGATTCCTTTAGTTAATATAAGTAGTAATATTTATAGTACTAATATTGTAAGAAGAATAAGGTAAATGAACCCTTTTTTTTTTTTTTTTTAAACCATGACATTTTTATAACTAATATCTCTATTTCTTCCAAGTAACTTTGTTTTGATGTGCTAGTGGCTGCATACTTTCACAGAGCAATATAAGCTCAGTCTCCTGAGAGCTGTCAGCAATTCATCTTATCTTACCAAAGAGCTTCTGTTCCACTCTTTCAAACTTGTCCTCATGGTGAGCACTGTTTTAATATTTAGCAATGTCTTCACTCCATGTATCACCAAAAGTTTTGCCCTAAATGGAGCATGGGTCTATAATGTATGGAGGTGACAAAAAAGTAAATAATGTAGACAAACAATGCATTTTTTGTGACTCTTTTTATCTAGTGAAATATAGATCTGCCAAAATGAAATAAATTATTTTCTAAACTTGGAGAGAGCAGAGAACTTTCAGCAGATAATCTAGCAAATAAAGGTGATTCATGTATATTTTTGTTGCACCCTTAGGAAAAAGTATTAAGCAGACATCCTTCTTAAAGGGAAGAATGCAGCAC
This sequence comes from Lagopus leucura, assembly GCF_019238085.1. Lineage (NCBI taxonomy): Eukaryota > Metazoa > Chordata > Aves > Galliformes > Phasianidae > Lagopus > Lagopus leucura. The sequence goes on from NW_024962262.1 coordinate 85,387,081, forward strand.
TGCTTAATGAGACTTTTGAACACAGGCACAACATTAAAATAAAATAGAAAGGCTGTTAGCATTCCCTATCTCACTTTAGAGACAGAATAATGTTACATTTTAAGCCATCATCAAATGCACATTTTCTGCTTGACAGCTGAAGTTATCAGATTGTGTAGTGTTGGTGAAGTGCTTTTGGGAATGATTTGTCTGAAGGTAGCAGTCAAATCCATCACAGGCAAATGGAGACTGGGGAAGAGAAGGAAAGGAAGAAGAGGCAAGCAGGTGGGTGAGGGAGATGGAGGGGCTGCTGAGCAGTGCTCTGGCAGAGCCTGCACAAGTGGTGTGAGCAGAGGTTCCTGGTTCAGAATATGAAAGCATGGGCCAGCGATGGTGAAATCATTGCCCCATTAAAAGCTGCTGGAAAAAGAACAGTTAGAAAGGGAATTTTTTCACTGCAGGTTCTGAAATACTTCAATTACATGATTTTGTTAAAAAAATGTGTAGTAATGAATGAAATATTTTAGCATTCCAGTATCAAAATACAACAGTTATTTGCGGAACTGAATTATGTCGTGCTGAGTGTTTGTATATGTTTACCAAAAAAGTCCACAGAAAGGATCGTTTGTCTTGCCCAGTGGAGCAGATGACACCCTTCTTCAATATTGTTTAGATGACTCCTGAAACCTAACTCATTTCCTCCTTCAGAGTCTGCTGGGATTTTGAGTATCTCATAAATGTTCTCCCCTTGAGAGTATGTAGAAGAATTTCTGAGGGGACTTGTTTTGAGAATGTTTTTAAATCAGTGCTTGTGGTTACACCCAGGCAGAATCACTGAGGTAATGCTCAGGCTCTATGTGATCTCGTGATTTTGTTCCCAAAGGCAAATTACCTATCATCAAAGATACATGTCTTTTTATATTGCCATGGGAGCAATTTCATTTCTGGAATTAGAAAAGGATAACTTTTAATGTATGCATTAAAACATAGCTTTTTCACAGATTAAGTCTGGTTCCTGGCTTCAAGCCACAGTTGCCATTGTTGCTATTACATGCTTGCCATGTAATATTGTCAAACTATGTTATGTGGTTACTTACTGTGCAGATGGTGTAAGATAAAGCATAGTTGCTTCTGCTTTTAGAGAACATGAGTATTTGCACCAAATGCAAATTGTTCGTAAATTCAGCAAAAATAATTTAAAATGGAATTAATTCAATTTATGAACTGGCGAGTAGCCAAGATGAAAGCAAGTGATCAGATAGTTTACTATGTTTCAGTTTTATTTTAATAACTAATGAAAAAGCATTATGTGGATCAGTTCATGGCTTGAAATTCTCCCCTTGCTTTTGGTGCCTGAACAAGAGGTTCATAAGATTATTTCCTTCCTGTGAAACTAGGTGGTAGCAGTCCCTCTGGAACTTCTTTCCACCCTCTGCACAAATGTAGATCTTTTCAAGTCTTGCACTTAAGAATTTTGATGTAATTGTATTCTTTGAATCACTGAATGTATAATTCCTCAGAAGCTAAGACTGTGCTGAGTTCTGACTGCCAGTAATAGTTGAATGGTCAAATGAATCAACACATAGCTCTGGATAGTCCCTTTAACTGGCACCAAAACTTGGTAGTGGCAAACAAGGTCCTGATGTTAAATCAAGAAAAAAAGGAAGTACTGAAATGTAATTATCTATTCATGACGCTGAATTGGGTGAAGTAGATCATTGCATATACACGACTGTTTGTATTGTGTGCTTGTGTGCTTCCAAAGTGCTTCTATGATCAGAGCTTTAATACCAGCAAAAATTAGGTTTGTTTACTTTTGTTTACTCTGAGACAGAATAAGGACCTTCCCATACCACTGCAGAAACTGGGATTACTCTGACCTTCATCTAACAGTGGGAGGCATTGGATGAGGAAGTGCCTTGCGACTGACTGTCATCTCCTGCACTAGCTACCTCTGTCCTTAAGTAGATGTGGCAGCAGCAGTGGTTTCTGATATGCCTGCTATTCCTTGTAGCACTTTCTACGGTTACAGCAAGAATAAGTGGTATCAAATTGTTCCTTTGTTCTTCCTCTTGTCATACCCTTCATATCAAATGTCTGGGGTAATGCCTTCCTTCCTTCCTTTGCTGCTAAAGAATCTGTCTTTTGGGAGATCTCGTTTAGATTATGCACTACCTTCTTAAAGCAAACAGCATGCAAACTAACCCCCCTCCTACTTTTGTTCAAAACCTGAAAGTTGTTAACAATGTGTCGCTCAGCAAGTCATCTCATCCATACATGCTCCTGGAGAACAAAATATTCTCTGGAGTCTCCTTCCCATCAGTTTGCATTTCTAGAAATTTTCCTAAATTGAAAAACAAGACCTCAGTAGCAGAAAAAAAAAAAAAAAGCCAAAAACCGTAAATGCAGAAGTGTCTAGTAATGTTTGCTTTAATTATATGTTGTCATAGAAAAATGAATAGTCCTAATGAAATTCAGACATCCGAAATACAAATCAGCCCCACATTGAATTTCAATTATGCCAATTCTATTTTCAATACCTCTATCAGAAGCTTGCATTAGAGTATTATGCAGGCTGCAGAGAGCAGTCATGGCTGTGACAAAAACATTGTGGCACTATGACAAACCCTTTAATGACTGCCAGGAGAGAAGTCCTGCCTGGCCCAGCTGGTGGTCACGGAGGTCTGGTGTCAAACGTACAGACCAGAGACTAAATTTACCAGTTACAGTATTAGGAAATTGGTTTCCCAACATGATTTTCAATCTCCAGAATTGGAGATTTTACTTTTTCTGAATTACAGCTCATTAAATGAGGTTCAACAAGGCCAAGTGCAAGGTGCTGCGCTTGGGCTGGGGCAATCCTTATTTATACAAACTAGGAGAAGAACTCATTGAGAGCAGTCCTGCAGAGAAGGACTTGGGAGTCCTGGTGGACGATAAGCTGGACATGAGCCAGCAGTGTATGCTTGCCAGCCTGGAAGGTCAACTGTGTTTTGGGCTGCATTAAAAAAAGGGGTGGCCAGCAGGGAGAGGGAGCTGATTGTCCCCCTCTACTTGGCTCTTGTGAGGCCCACATCCGGAGTTCCGTGTCCAGGCTTGGGGCCCCCAGCACAAGAAGGATGTGGAGCTCTTGGAGCGGTTTCAGAGAAAGGCCACTAAGATTGTAACAGGGCTGGAGCACCTCTCTTATGAAGACAGGTTGAGGGAACTGGGCTCATTTAGCTTGGAGAAAATAAGGCTCCAGGGAGATCTCTTTGTGTCTGTTCAGTATTTGAAAGGGGCATATAGACAGGAAGGACAATGATTGTTTACAAGGGTGGATAGTGATAGGACAAGGCAGAATGGTTTTAAACTGAGACCGGGGAGGTTTAGCTTAGATATTAGGAGGAATTTTTTCACACAGAGGGTGGTGATGCTCTGGAACAGATTGCCCAAGGAGGTTGTGGATGCCCCATCCCTGGAGGCATTCAAGGCCAGGCTCTGGGTATCCTGGTTTAGTGGTTGGTGACCCTGCACATAGCAGGAGGGATGAAACTAGATGATCATTGTGGTCCTTTTCAACCCGGGCCATTCTATGATTCTATGATTCTATGAAATATATTACATATCCAAATCAACAGAAGATAAGGATACTGTGTAAATCTGGACTTCTCCTTTATGGGCAGAGAAGTCAAGGAGTGACCCTGAAGGAAAGTGAACGTGCCTAACCTGTCCTCAGACCTCCAGAAATATGTGAAGGAATAAAAAGGCTGTCGGAGTTATAAGTTTGTGTCAAAAGAATTAGAAGGAATAAGGCATTGCTGCTTTGCTGTTACCTATTTCTCTTTTTGAAGGAATGAAAGTTTTTAAACTTTTTCCATTCTGCAGAATGGTTCTGGTTTGAATCTGATTGATCATTCAGTTCCTCTCTACTGATGGTGTTGTGCAATATATTTTTTGAAAGAAATTTTCATGAATTGCTAATAGAAGTAGTTGCATTTCAATCTTTATTTCAATGAAAATTTGAATCTATTAATTATTTTCTTATGTATCTCTGCATGATGGGATGGATACAGAACAAGTTAGGATGCAAATTTTAGATGCAACATCTACATTACAAGTACGAATTATCCCAAACTAGATAAGGTACATTTGGGTCAGAGTAAGAGCTCTGATTCATGAGTTCATGCCAGTTCTTGCTGGGCAGCTAAGGAGGATCTGTATCTGTCCTTCCATTCTCCTTCCCTCTGCTGCTAGCTTCTGTCTCAGGAGTGGGAATGGTGAAACAGTAGTATTTCTATTCCAAGATCACTGTAGTGTTAACACAAACCAAAGGACATTTCAATTTATTTTAATAGGCCAGACATTGAGCTTCATTACCTGGGAGATCTGATTCACAATCCCAGCAGGATTTAGCTGCAGCAGTTGAAGAAATTAAGTCCCTCAAACTGTTCCTTTATTTTAACTACCAAATTTAGGGGGGGGAGAGAGATTGTGGGGGGGTAATAATGGTTACCTCATGTGCTGCTGCAGCTTAATCAATAATCATCAATCAAAGCCCTTGAAATGCTCAACTGGAAGTCAGCAGAGGGGCTTGAATTTACGTTCGAGTTTACCTGCCTTAACTTCCCCTTCTACAAAACTCTCCCAGCTGTTATTATACAGTCAGATTGACTTTTCCCAGCTCCACAGTAGAGTGGCTAATGAGGGTGTAGCTTCCTAAGAGAGCAAACCTTGTTAGCCTTTTCCCTGTTCCAAGTTCCAGTCCCATTAGAAATAGGGATGCAGCTCATAGCAACTTCATTGAGAAGAGACAATGCCTCTGTCCAGTAGTTTTGAGTGATCTGGGTTCTCATGGAGGGACTGTGGATTTGTATGAGTTTTGTGAAAGATGACTACATAGTTAACTGACAAAATGTTTTATGGTCACAGGGCACAGAAGGAGGCACCTCAGAAAGGTGCTTTGACAAAGAGTACTTAAAGAATGATCTGTCATAAAACCATTTAAGCCTATAAAGGGATTCTCTTTTCTAATGTGCATACATGCTAAAGTATCTTTGTCTCAAAGATATTTCTCCTGAGAGAAGGTTTTGTTTACTCATCAGAGTTTTGCATGAAAACACTGAGGATTTATGCAGGCAATTTTCAACTCATGGTTCTAAAACTGATTTTCTTTTTCCTATCATACAAACTTTTTTTTTTTTTTTTTTTTTTTTTTGCATGTGAGTTGTTGGGTTCTTGACATGGCATTAAAGAAATGTCAAAGTAGACATCCATTCTTACTCTATAAGTCCTTATTTAACAACTTCAAAGGTTTGACAGCTACAAAGAAATGAAGCACAAACACCTAGATATTGATTTTGTCTTTTGCTTTGTATCTACTCCATTAAATTCTATTGGCATTGACAACTGCTGAACTCTTCCTCAAAATTCTGCAAGCTTTTGGTCTTTAAGGACAGGTTTATTTCATTTTCCACACTTTTTTCCTTCAAGAATCTCTATCATTAAACCATTTCTGCAGTCTTGAGAAGAACTGTTTAACATTAAATCTATTGAAGTTTATCCTTCCTTATGTCTGCACTAAAAGTTAGTGCTGTGGTAATATGTCATTGAAGAATTTATGGGCATGTGGCTGTCAATGGATTTCCAATATTAGATTTAGTTACCCAGTGTGAGGACTAATAATGAGTTGCAAATTGCTGGCATCATGTAAAATTGTTGATATAATGAATAGATCCCAAAAAAGATTTTTATCTGTATTCCAAGGTGGCACATAATTATAGTACATAAAAAAATTAATAAAAATATCATGGTTTTAGTTACCTAAAAATCATTAGAGCAGTTCATATATCACTAGCATAAAATAAATTTAATTTTAAAGTGAAGAATAGATACCTGTAAGTATTTCCAAAAATATCACAAATCTCTCCATGGAAGACAAGATAATCTTCTTCAACTGGAAACCAGAGAACATTGTATGTTGCTGTAGTCAGTGCTGGAAGGCAGATTTCTTAGTGCAAAAGTGAATGCCTTTTTCATGCATTTGGTCTGCAAAAAATCTAGGATTGGCTTCATAGTAATGGATTGTTCTTATGCATCTGTACATTCTCTGTGGAGGCCAAATTAATAGACAATATTGGATTTGTTTAATCTCTGAAATCTGGAAGAGCTCTTCACCTTCCTTGACTTCCACTGGCAATATGCACCTGATTCTCTATTGCCATAGGAAACTAGGTAAATGGGCTATGGGCTATGGGCTATGGGGAGGGGGAAAGGAAATTTAAAAAAAAAAGATACACTCCAGTCAGGTTATTGAGGTAGATAACATAATAGCTTGATCCCCTCAGCTAACCATTCACCATGGAAAATGAGCCCTCACCTGGTAAATGATCAGTGTAGCTGGCAAACAGTTTGAGCATTAATGCTAGGGTAAGACTGTAATTTTGGGTTTTGTAGGTAGAGTATTTCAACAGGTTTCTTCTCTTGGATAGCCCTCCAAAGGTGGTCTGCACATTTGCATAAAAGGGCAGGGAGCACTCCCTTCCCCTGTTACTCTGTTCAAACAGGTTTATGTTATAAGCATTTCAGACTAGTTATCTCTAGCATACACTGTCTATGTCCACACTAGATATCACTTTGCTCTGGATATCTTTTATCCCTTATGGTGTCTCGGTAGTAATAAAACATATGTTCGTTCTTCTTTAAATTGAAACTGTTTGAAATATCAGAGTTCCTTTGAGCCAACCAACTTCATGTTGTGTAATATGAACATGAAAGTACATGTTGCTCTGTGGTATAACTGGGGGATGTCTGAGGAGGCAAAGTATGCCGAGATAGGGTTGAGAGAATGTGTGGGGTCATATGAGCCGGCTGTGTGTAATGTCATCTGTACTGTGTCTTGAGAGTAGACTGGGAAGTAAATTATCTCCAAAAATGGACAGAGGCTTTACTTTGTAAAGAGCTAGTTAGTTCACTTTGAAGAAGAGTCTGGTATCAAAGCAGTGAGTAGTATGGTTTATAAGGTGTGATTCAGTGCTCCGTGCCACTTCTGGACATCTTTTATGTGTACCTTCAGGGACATTAACAAGCAACTTCAATACAGAGGAACCCATAGATGGCTGAAAACTATTCATAAAACAAGGTAAAACTGACTGGAAAGTCTGAAAGCTGTGGTTATCTTTTATTCCTTCTTATTTTAGGGAAAAGTAGAGATGGTTTGTCACTAAGCCAACTTCAAACTTTGTAAGCAGGCAACCACAAAACTTTTCTCACAGTTCAGCTCATGGTGTCCACTTTCAGAGTGAGGAATGCGATGTAGAGTGAGGAGTAAAACCAGATATTTCTCATTCTGAGAAGGAATGAGAACTGCAAGATGCAAGTTAAGCTGAGCAAAAGTAATATTTCTTCTCCTGAAGAAAGAAGAAAGGAATAAAAGATGTGTATGTATAATGAAAACACAAGAAAGATTTCTGAGCTTTTTTTTTTTTTTTTTTTAAGAATTGGCCATAATTTTTCAGTTCCTTGATTTTATTTTATTTTTAACATTAATCCATTAAGGCCTATTACATTTCATAGTAGACCTTTCTGACAGTGAACTTGTATTGAATATTGAACTGCTGAAAGAGCTTTAAGTACTTCCAGTAATTTAAGACAGACATTTCTGCATACATTTCAGTGGCTACAGCTTTAACTAACGTGATTATAATTTCTTCTGTATTTTTTGTTTTATTGCTTTCTTAAAGCAGATATGAAATTTTAATAGTACATAACAGTGAAGTTGCATATGTTTGCAGCCGTATGCACATTTAATGATTAATGGTTTCTTAAATCTTAGAAGAGAACCCGGAACATGAACATATCAATCATACAGGAAAGGGATTTAATGAGTAGAACTTGCTTAGAGATATGTCCTTGTTTTGCTTTTTAAAAATATTTAAAATATCATTTGGATTTAATCTTTTATAAGGTGACAAAATATAGTTTGGGTACTGTCATGTGATAGTGAACACTAACATCATGACATTCACTCAAACATGGCCTTCAATAAAGCATCATTATTCCCCTTCTGAGAGAGACTGTAAGCTGGTAAGTGGAAAATGATTCAGCTGAGAAATTAAAGCCTATACCTCAAATAACTCTAGGAACATCAATGTGGATATACAAGGACAGACTGTCATAAAAGAAGAATTAAAGCTTAAAATGGCAAATATTTGAGGAGCTTCCTTCAACCCAAATTACATTTTGTATTTTCAGGCAGTTAATTTGAAACTAACCCATAGGAATCACGTAGTGTCTCATCCCAAAATGAGAGTTTGTCAGACTGGCTGACAAATTAGGTCTGCTTGTTTTAAGAAGAAAGAAGAAAGAAAGTAACACTGGCTTTCTGGAAAATAAGTTCAACGTAACCCCAGTGGTGTGGCTAGAAGGACAGGCACATCGTTGTACATCTGAGCTGAGTAGATCTGCAATCTTTCTGCATAAACCTTTAACTGCTGCCTGAGTCTCTGTGTTGAGAAGATACAGAATTTCTTCACAATGAGTGACATACAATTGGCTTTTTAAGCAATTTTGTTCTGGCATTTACTTTTCAGGGGCCTGGAGGATAGATTCTAATACATTTCTCAGCATCTAGAAAGTAGTTTGCTAATTCACACAGCAGTTGATAGACTACCTCATCAACAGGATCTTTTGCTGCTGTTTCCCTAACGACTCTTCTTAGTCTCTAATCCGAACTTGCCACAGATCTTGTTTGAATTCTGTTAATGTATATAGCTTTGCATTTGTTTTTCTGTCTTCTCCTGTTCCCAATCAGAGAAACTTATTTCTTTACCTAAATTATATTCTAATTATGTATAAATATTTTCTACTCATACTGTCTGAAACAATAACATTAAATGTCACTATGTTTTATTTTAGTATTGCAGAAATTACCTCAAATTGAGTCAAATGTCTGTAAGAATCACAAAACGATAGCCATCAAGACATCAAAATATCAACCCCTGTTCTAATATTTAAAGGCCTCTTTCAGTGTTTCAGCTAAGAAAGCAAGCCAATAAGGAAGTCAATAAATCCAGACTCTGTGAAGCTAAAGAGGCCTCCACTTTCAGAGCTGAGGGTTTTAGACTGTGAATGCCTTTCTAGGAAGTCCCACTTTACTAAATTGACAGAGCTAGCACAAATTTCTCAGCATTACAATGATACATTCTCTCTACATAGAGAAATAGTCTCTCAAATAACCTTTTTTGAGTAATTTAAAGGTCAAAACTAACTCTGTTGATTCCATTTGAAAGCCCATAGGTGCAGTAGCTTAGGTTACAAAATTAATGACTGACAAAGTTGATTTTTCATGACTGAAGGAATACAGAGTTTTCACAAACAAGATTTAGTTGCTATTTCTATTCCTTGCCTTGCAATTTGATTCTGCAGTAATTATGTGACGGCTGTCCAGACTTCCTAGAAAATGTAGAGAAATTAAGCAACTTCATACACTTAAGACTATGATTCAAAGCTAGGGGGAATTAAGGCAAGAGATACCACTTTCTGGCCATAAGTGTTGAAGGAAGTTGTGCAACATAGAAAGTTCTGGGCATCTTTGTTCTGCGTTATGGTTGGATTACCACAGGGTCATTCAGCACCATTTTATATATATATGTAAATGAATATGTATGTATATATTCATTTGGGATTTCAAACAAAACAAACAAAAAACCTACAAAACAAGCAAATTAAACCCCACTAATTCATGTTAGAATCTGGGAAGAAAGGGGAAAACATAAAGGTAAAGATAAAATCCAGCAGGTCATGAGTACAGTTTCCCACTTGTCTTTCATCTTTCTATGCTTGTGGCAGTACCATGGAGCCAGTCAGGAAAGTCAAGACATCATTTAAATGTTCTTAGGTACCTTTAAGCAGATTGGGTATAACAGAATTCCATCAATTAAATAACAATTTCAGTTTGCTTTTTTGATCTGAGATTGTGATTGACAAAGGGATAAAAAAGGCAAAAGGCATTAAGCGGATAGCTGAAAACAAAGAAGGAGAAAAGGACTAGTTGTGGTAGAAAAAAAAAAATAGGAATTTAATAGCAAGTATTGAATCACAGAATCACAGAATCACCAAGGATGGAAAAGACCTACAAGATCATCCAGTCCAGCCATTCATCTATCACCAATAATACTCACTGAACCATGTCCCTCAACACAACATCCAAATGTTCCTTGAACACCTCCAGGGCCGGTGACTCCACCAACTCCCTGGGCAGCCCATTCCAGTGCCTGACCATGCTTTCAGAGAAGTAGTATTTCCTAATGTCCAGCCTAAATCTCCCCTGGCACAGTTTGAAGCCATTCTCTCTAGTTCTATCACTTACGTAAGAGAAGAGGCCGACCCATAGCTCACTACAGCCTCCCTTCAGGTAGTTATAGAGAGCAATAAAGTCGTCCCTGAGCCTGCTTATTATGAACATAAAGGAAAGACTAGCTGTAGACAAGCAGGAAATCAGAGTCATGCCTCTAGACTGCTTTTATTCTCTTAAGAAATACTTATTTGCCCTTTAAAAGTGGTTTCCAGAGTACTACTGCCAACAAATCAGGATCCCACACCCTGAATAGAGAAATTCATCCTTCCAATAATTTTCTATTCTGTGAGTCCTTTTTGCCTTTTTTAAAAATGTGATTCATAGACCTTTTTGTCCCTTCCCCAAGATGATATTTTAAACTCAGTTTATTTGTACTTGAACATGGCTAAATTTTTCCCTTTTATTCCCCTTTGTTGGTGGTGATTGGACTGCTATTGATGTACAGTAGTTATAGTGTCATTTTTTCCTAGTTAATGTCTTTCTTTCTGTCTTGCAATCCAGTGTTATTAAAGGCACTTGCTTAGAATTCTGACCATCAAAGATGATCAAAAACCAGAAGTGGTAACTGACTAAATTAACATGTAGAAAATCAAAATGCTGTAAATATGTTGAAGTATTCTTATCATGGGAAATCTTTAAACATCATAAAATAACTCACAAAGCAACAGCCAAAACTATTGTAGTAAATTAAAACGTATCATTAACTAGGAAGTATACCCCAGAGCTGCCTGTATGGTACTCAGCAGAGTAACACTAACCACTTATATTACGCTATGCATATTTCAAACATTCAAATATGGCAGCTGAGCTTTTTTCACTGCATTGTTTCTGAGTGTATGGATGGTGTTGTACCTATTGGAAAAGCATGAGAGCTGAGAGAGGGAATCTACATTTTTTACAACTATAACTAACTGTGCAGGCTTGAACTCAGCCACTCTTTTTCTTTAATATATGCATACAGCTACCTGTGATTCCTTCTCTTTTTGGTGTTCTTTGCTTTGTATTCTGAGGATCTTTCTTTGTTTTTGAAAGAGAAGTTTGAAAGCTATCACAGCAGAATGTATGTTTATACTTTTAATCTATTTTATTTTAATAATGATAGACTGTGAGATACTCTGATCATGGGAACATTAGATGGTAATCATCTATGTATCAGAATGCAGTGACCTCGCATTCTTTTATTTACACACAAATTGAATTCCAGTTGAAGTTTATGCTCAGAGTAGAATGATACAAAAGATAAGGAGGAATTTCAATATAAGGTAACAAAAGTAGTAAATATAGGTCAGCACCACAGTAATCCGATTCTAAGTATACTACTATGTAGTATATATGACCGTACGCATGTTTGCAATATTTTATTGCTGTGTTTATTAAACTGATTAAATGTTTTCTCTTAGGAAGGCAAATGAATAGATGTTAAAGTCATATGAATATTAATGTAGAAGAGAGATCAGCCAGCCTTTATAGAGCTTAGTGTCTCTAGTGTAATCCACAATATTCTTTGAGTTCCATTCCTGAAATAAGAAAATAGGAAGGTTTAATCTTATTTAATTTTCTCTTCTCCCTCCCTTATGTCTGTTAACATTGTCTGTTATAGGATCTCTGTTTAGGAAAATGCTGTGTGATCAGGTGGGTCATGACACATTTGTTCATGGATGATCTATTGTCATCCTTTCTTAAAGAATATCTTCACATTCTTTATTTAGCTGTTTTGGCCTTTCCACATTATATTTTCTAAAAATATTCTGACATCCAAGGTAAGAATTTAGATTTGTGGATGTTGTTCTCCTACTTTCAATTTCAAGGATAGAATTCTATCTAAAGCCATGGATTTGTTTTCGAGAGTATGAAGATTTACTTTATTCAGAATGCTGGATAGTAAAGTGGTGGAATTAAAATCAACTATCTAACCACTGAACAGCTAAGTACAGCATGAGCAAACCTCATTGACATGCTACACATCAGAGAGAGCATAGATGGCCATTCAGTTCTTGGCTTATGCTGAAACTGCCAACAAAGGCAATAATTGTGATGAGCTCCTTGATGTGAAGAACCGTCCATCAAAACCAATCAACAAGCAGCTGCCACATAGGAAGACATTTAGGTAACTAACACCTGTGGCCTCATTTAAAATTACAATTAGCTGCTTTGTTGAGGGGTGCTTACTGATTCCAAGAGATATTTATTTACCTTTTGTTTTCCCACAATTGGTGACAGAGAGTTGTATCATAGTATTTTTTTTCTGAAATGTATTTTTATTTATCAGTGTATACTATTCACTCACTAGATCTGCTTTTGGAAAAGGAGTAAGAAACTTTGTTTTCTGAAGGCAGTATGTGGGGTTTTTGGGGGTTTTTTTGTTGGTTTTTTTTTTTTTTTGTTTTTTTTTTTTAGGCACAGCAGCGTCTGTGCCTAAAGTGAATTGAGATGTATTTATGTTGTTAGCTTGTTTGATGCTGTTCTTTTCTCTGTCCACAAACATTACCCCTTGTGAGAGAATTATTTCATCTCAGAGGGTTACTACTCTTAAAATGCGATGAATATAATGAAACGTAAGCAGGCTATATGCTTTGTATTTTACCACTGCAACATCTATGAAAAGAAGAAGAAGAAAAAAAAAAAAAGAGGAAAGTAGTGTTTTCTACCCTGCAAAGTGTACAGTTTATGTGAGGGTTGAAAATGCAGATATGGAGTCTGAAATGTCCACAATAATGATACTCAATGGGGAGCAGGTGATCTTGAGAAACTGTAATGAGGAAGTTCCACAATTATACCAAATGACCTAGCAATATGTTTTTTTTGGTTTTCACTTAAGAGTCATTTGTCAAGGTCCAGAGATTTTTCTACCAAGTAAGAATCTCTCCAGGTGGTCAACTTTTCTCTTACCAGTAGGACAACAGGAGGGGATTCAGAACAACTTCATTACCTGCTTGAGTTGTTAAGTGTAAGCAACAGGTAGTTTGAGATGGAGTCTGACTTTATATTTTTCATCAGCTTCTTAAATTAACTCTGAGATATTACTGGAGTTTCTTGTATATTCCACTGAGAGGAGTGGCAGGCTCCATACCTGAGCTGAGTATGGTGGGACATTTGGGCTAATGCTAATAGTGGATGAGGAGTTCTCATACAATACATGGTGCAAATCCCCCACCTTTCCTTTTATTTCTGGAGGCCCAAGCAGTGGGGCCTACCTCAAATGAGGAATAGATTTCAATAGCTATTAAAAATAAATAAATAAATAAATAAATAAATAAATAAATAATAAAAAAGTATTTGAAATCTTAGTGGACCAGTGTGTGTGAGTGACTGCGCTTTCCCAGGCTTCCTGTTCCTTCCTAAATTCACACAGGGTTGTCATGAGAAGCACCGAGGACATCTCCTCATGCAATGAAAACATACAGGCAGGCACTGAAATTTAAGAATCATTAAGACAGAAATTTGATGAGATTGTAGACACCTGGATTCTCTCAAGCTTTTGAAGACCACTTCTGTCTCAGTCATTTCTGTTTTCTCCTTTCCCTTGAAACTCTCTTTAGTTCTCAGAGCTACTTCAAAGTGACTGGTAGGTCACGTAATAGATTCTTAGTTTTATGCAGTATTTGCAGGAAATAAGCAAATATCCTGTGTATAACAAAAGTGCTACATTAAATGTTTTTTGAAGACAGTCTATTAATAAAATGGAGGGAAGCTCTTCACCACATATTTTCTGCATTCCATAAAGTTGTTTGTTCTTCATTAGATTTTTCAAAATAGTATGTATGCGTATATTTTGGGGGAATATTGTTACTGTTTTTGTTTTGTTTTATTATGGAGAAAGAAAAAGAAATCAGAAGAAATCACCTTTTGTGAGTTTGGCTTTCTTAAAGCATAGATGAAATGGCAGCATATATTCATCGAGGTTCCTGTCTTAACACCTACTTGCTGACTAGTGTGGGTCATTCTATAAATTCTGACCTTTCTAAGTATTGGGAAAAAGTGAACAAAATAATAGAGATACTCTTTAGAGAGCAGGAGATATCAAATTAAAGAGTAGAATGATTTCTGTAATAAAAGTTCTACTTATAAAAACACATGGTGTTAAAATTTATTCCAAAACTAGTAATGATGTGGTGCATGAAGAAACTTTGGTGGCAAATTCAAAAGCATTTGGATGTTGTTTCTGTCTCTGTGCTCTGTCTGTGGGGAGAGACGGCTGAAAACAAACATGACAGTAAATTAATTCATTGTTTCAGTAAAAGATCAGATACATTCAAAATGCACATTTGTTTTCCTTCTTTGACTTTAGTCAGTATGGTATGGGGAAAGACTAGTTTTCTGGTGGTAGATGAATGTTGCTAGTACATAATAAATCCAGATCTTCAAACACATCAATCATGTGTCATCTGAAATACACATTGTGTCTTACATTGCAATTGCTTCCCCAAAATATTCATGAAACATTCATGCTGAATATATGCACTATATGCCATATGGATAGATGTGACTTGAAGTAACAATAACAGTCAAGATTTCAGTATACCGAGGCCAGAACAGGAGAAAAATAGCCTCCATTTCACTTTATATAGGAAATCAGAAAAGAAATTTATTACAAATAAAATATGTAAGGCTTCTCTGCTTGCACACATAGACTCACAATTACAGACATACAGAGATACACATATGCACTGGCACTATCTTTTCCATCCTATCAGTCCATTCAAGGAAGAATTCGGCGTATACTATTTCTTTTCTGATATAAAGAGTTGACATGAGCATCACATCCCGTTGGGGGGTCCCGCAGTTGCCTACTGCAGATGGTCCTATAATCATGGAGGGATATTGGTAACAGTGAGTTTAGCTTTTAAAGCTCATGTTGCATGTAGGAGAATATCCACTCTTTATTCCCTCTGCTTGAATTACAACTCTCGTTTCCCTTCAGCTACTCAGGTCTGTTTATTTTCCTTGGAAGCTGGAAAGAGAAATAAGACTGTGCTATGTTTTGTCATCACACATAAATCCAAAGGAGGATGGAGTCATAAATTTAATTTCATAGGTAGACGGTGGAGTTTGTTTTTATTTAAAGTATTTTTGTATAGCTTCATGCCTAGATGTTTCATGCATTTGCATGACATGAATTAATTCCCAGGCTTTAAGATCTGGTCAAGTTCCCCAGATCTTGCTCAAAGTGTTTGGCTTAACTTGGAGGGGATTAAATGTTTGTGAGTGGTTTCAGTTGTAATTTGGTTATGTAAAGCAAAAAGAGAAACAAAATCCAAACCATGTTAAAGAACTACATGTCATAGCATTATATTATCTATAGTGCTGTAGTTCTCATTGAACATTGAGATATTTTCTCTAGTCTTGTTGGACAATCCAGCAACTAAAACTTGGAGCTACCTCTGAAGTACTAGAAATGATGAAATCCCATTTTAATCTTTTTTTCCATTTCCAGCTAAAATAGTGAGATATGTCTGTAGAAGAGACAGCTGATAGGCACAAAACATGACAATCTTAAACAAGACTGTGAAGCCATTACTTTGTTCACAAAGTCTCTGGTGACCTTCTAAATGAGAAATACAGTACTTTCTAAATCAAACCTTTATTGGTGAAATGCCTCCTTTGTCATTTCACCGTCATTGAATTAATGGAAAAAAATGGTTTCGCAAGCAGGAAGGCCTTTTCAAAGCTACTTTGGATAGAAGCTCTAGTTGTAACATAAGTCAAGCTTAGGAGGACTTTGAGCCAACAGAGATCCAGTGTAGCCCAAATAAGAATCTGGAAACCATTCATTTTGTACATCAGACAATGCCAGCATAATCTGAAGTAGGTGTCAGAGGAGAGGAAGGAAGGAAAATCCAGATGCATGAGGGATAGGTGGAGTATCAGCTTCTCAGCTTATGGAGAAGGTGAAAACTCCATGAAAAATTAACTCACAAGGATTTGGATACGGTGCTGTGCTGTGGGTGGCAGTGCTGAGCTAGCCCAAAGCAGAGAAGTCAAAAGAAACTGGGTTGCTGTTATGATGGACAGTAAAGTCTGTCTGTCTTTTATCCTTGTTTTTTTTGTTTTTGGTTGCACATGGGTGTGGAGAGAAGGGGAGAAGCATACCCTCTGTTATCAGCAGGTGTGCTAGGGCTCCTGAAAAAGCTACATAGTAGAGGGGTTTTTGCTTTCATTTGTAAGCTACATATGGCCTTTAGTATACCAGATGAGCGTGAGCTGAGATTTAACTGTTCAGCTGTCAGCATTATATAGTCCTTATCATCATAGTATGTGGAATACTAAATGTAGTTTTTTAAGAATAGTGTATAGTCCAATCCTAGAATGCGTGTTTAATACAAATTTTTGATAGATTTTTTTTCACCTGAGACAAGAATAACAGTAAATATTTATATATATATATATTTTCCAAGAGGAAGATGTTCTGCATTATCTTTTCAGATTTGTTTATTTAATTTGGGCACACAGTGGACCAGCATTAAATGATACTTTATCATTTGTACCAGTGAATTCATAGTAAGATGGTTCCTTCTGTATGAAAAAAAGTTTTCTAAATAGTGAGTGCTTGTCAGTCTTTCACTGACTTATAGAAGGCGTTATTTTAAAAATTACCTTGTCAATTTAACTGTGACAGTAATCGAGGCAGGTACCAGCAGTTTTCTTCTGATTATGTTAAAATCTCATCTATTATTTAGTTTAAAACTGACAGCATATATTAAGGCTTAATGAAGGCTTTCAGTAATTTCAAAGATGAGATTTATCTTCCCAGGTTTTTGATGTCTCTGTGGTTTATGGGGGCTGTGATTTGAACAAAGGTTAATCTTGGGAGGAGTTTCATCCAAATTATTTTAACTTTGAAAATAAAAATTTTAAATGGAGAACAAAAAAAAAAAAGAATATTACTTATGTGAAGTTGGGATTTAAAATCAAGCAGAAGGGTGATTTACTTTTTTATAATTACTATTTAAGAACACGTATTAAAATAGCATTGCAGATGTAAAAAGCAACATAAATTCATGATGAAATATTGGAAGTTCAGACTGGTTTATGAAAATGAATCTTGTTCATAGTCTTGTTGCACTGCTCATTAAAAGCGACTGAATTTGAATAATCTTTGTCTCTACTGGAGTAAGAAGGATTCAGAGAATTTTTGAAATCTGTACTCTTGAAACGTAGCTCAGAGATGAGACCTTTTATTTATTTATTTATTTTTTGTTAAGGAAACACTGGTTGATTGGGGCTTGCTTAGTGTGGTTTTTTTGTTGGTGGTGTTTTTTTGTTCTTTTTTTTTTTAAAATAAAAGTTGTGTTTTTAAGTAATATTTATGACTTTGTGTGACTCTCTTCCCCTTACAACATCTGAAGCCATTGGTTGATTTCAATCAAACTTGACAGGAGGTAGAGTCTCCAAGGTAATTAAATTCCTATCAGTTTCATAAAGAATGGGAAAAAGAAAGAATTAAACTTTCATAGATTTGCCTCAGGAACATTTCTTCTTGTTTTTGAATAGTAATTATATGGAAACGGGATGTAATTATGTTGGAAAAAGGAGGGAAATGCATAAGCATATGCAAAAATTATGGAAATTTTTCATACAGTTAAGTAAAAAAAAAATCAAGCAGTAGACATAATCTTTAAGGAAAGCAATTTTTTTTCACTGCATTGCAGAGTGAAGGGAAGAGTTAGTGGAGTTCCCATAAAAAAACATTATTAGTACATCTTATGAAGAAGATAAGAACTGAGATAAAGAGAGTGTGACTTTTGATCAATTGCATTTCTAGACTACAGCAGTACTTGGCAGAAAAATAATTTCCACTTCTGAATATGTGGTTTATTTTTTTTTCAGTTGCTCAGAGTTCCAGATTTTTCTAATTGGGTACTTTGTATGGCAGCAGGCATATGGGTTGATCTTTGAAATGAAGCAAGTATTATGTTTTGTATTTTATTTCTGCTGTCAACTGGGGAAACAAGGAGCAACAAGTGATTATGGAGCTTTTAATACTTTTTATAAATGAACAATTTTGAAAGTAGTATTTCTTAAACAGTGAAGACTGTTTCTGTTGTTCTGCCACACACACACAGACATATATATATATATATATATATACTTCCTCTTTTTCAGAACAGCACACAGCTGAATTTCAGCCTTAGAGACACTGATAAAACATTTGTATTAACGCTGTATATTTAGGTTAAAAGTGTTCCAATTAATAAATGGTGGTTGATGTTTTATATCCACTGGTTTTTTAAGCAAAAATTATATTCCCTGTAAGGATATGAGTTTTATCTTATTGCAAATGTATGACATTGTTAACAAATTATTATTTCCTATATTTTGATATAGTATTTATTCCAACTTTATTTCATTTCTTGTTTTTCTTCTCTTGTCTCTTTTTTTTTTTTTTTTTTTTCTTCTTTTTGCTATTAGTTGGTGAAAAAATTGTCCATGAGTTACTTGAATAGTTGAGGTTTGATGAGAAAATAGTACCAGTTAAAGGAGCTGAGGTCTGTGATGTGGACCAGAACATCCACCTTGGAAAAATAAGGGCTTTCGCTACCTGGCAGTAGCAGGTGTCTGGGATGGCAGATTATCTGGATTTAATGAGCTTGGATTTCTCTGCAGTGCAAGAAGAAACAATGAATTTAATTCACATAGTAAGATAGCATCAACAGCAGATATCTATTTTATATTATGTACAGTACATAGTAAAACTCAGAAGTTCCATATTTCATTTATTTTGTGAAATGAAATGAACATTTCACAACTGAGTTCTCTAATAAAACTCCCTCTCTACAATTCTATGATCTCAAAATGGCAAGCATCTTACAGACCAGTCTCCCCCCAAGAGGCAGGAACGTTGGCTATTCCTACTCGTGGACAGCATGCACTCCACACTATTTTTCAATGAAATGGCAGCTACCTGTGTTGTCTGAGTTATTAGTAGAAGTGAAGAGGAGATCATCTTCTGGTAAGGACTAGCTAGACCCTGACTTCCTGACTTGTCTACCACGGCTGGAATATTTATAAGAAAGACAAAACAGTTGCTATTAATAAGAAAGACAAAACAGTTTTTACTCACAACACAATGAACTCTTTGAAATAAAGTCATAGAATATTTGGAGTTGGAAAGGACCCACAAGGATCACTGAGTCCTCAGATTAATTTCTGAAAACTCTCCAACCTCTCATCCCCCATGTATGTAGATCCAGGGTTGCCCCTTCCCAGCTGCAGAATCTTACACTTGCTCTTCTTGAACTACATGCGATTGGTGATTGTGCAGCACTTCAATTTGTCAAGAGCTCTCTACAAGACCTCTGTATCCTTGATAGAGTCAACAGCTCTTCTGAATTTAGTGTTGACTGCCTACTTAGGAGTCTTTGAGTTGTGTATCTAAGTAATTGATGAAAGCTTTGAAGAGAGCTGAGTCTAACATGGAGCCCCACTAATGGCTGACCACAAGTTTGCTGTAATCCCATCAACTACAACCCAGACAAAGTCCTAATTATGTAGAGAGTACAAACAATAGAAAACTAGTAATTTGTTAGTGAAAGGAATCAGATGGAAGTGAGGAGGCACAGAAATGTAATTCTTCTGAGACCTTATCTTTAATTATTTTTAATTTTTAAGCTAAGTGATAGATTCGTTTAAAATCCTGAGAAAATTCAGTCTTTAATTAGAATGTGTCCTTTGTGCAGTGGAGGTAAAATAATGTATTCTTCAAGTAAGACAAAGAGAATAATTCCCTCTTATATATACAAATATCTTAAGTCAACTTTTATATAGAAACTGCTTATATATAAATATAGCATTCAAAAGAGTAGAAATTAACAAATGGTAAGGCTCCTTTAAGGCCACAAGGCAAGCACTGACAATTTAGGACAAGCTGTGATGAAGATGGCTTGTGCAACACTGACTTGTCCCCCTCAGGCAGGTGCACTAATGCAACCTTTAATTACCTGTTCGCATCCTAGTATTTCCTCACAATGAATATTTCACTCCTGCAGAGTACTGAATGAGCTGCTAATTCAATATTTCTTTTTAAATTCACCGTTCACATCAGCTTGTGACTCATGTAATATCTACTGCATGCAGTCCAGTCCTCACATAGAATACAGACAGAGTTATAAATTTTCTCATGTGCTTTTTCCAGTCATTTCAATTGTTGTATCATAGGACTAGATCCACAATGGGGGTTAGGTATTTTGCTGTGAAGCATCCTAATGCCTAATTTGTCCCTGTCTGGTTCTGTGCTTTGATTGCACAGCCCTAGATTCAGTTCCCATATCAATGCACAGGCGCCTCAGGGTATTGCTTCTGTAGGCTTTTGTACAGAGCAGAGAATCCTGTGCATGGTTTAGATTACATGAGTACTTGCAATAGTTAAGGTTTGTCAGCATAAGTCCAATTTACTCTGCCATACTTACGCTGCTGCTGTTGCTTGATAGAGCCATGCACAACTGCACAGGTTGACACTTATGCGTATTGGAACTGATTGCAGGCACCTTCTGCCATTCCTAGTTCACTGGCACAATTCTTGTTTAGAAGTAATTAACTTAGTTACCTCAAGTGTTGTTTTTTTAATATATTTTTATTTATTTGTTGATTTTTTCTTCTATAAAGAATGGTGATTGTGTCTTCTTTCCTGTTGGGATGTTAGAACCACTGTCTTCTTGCTGAATGTTACCTAATAGCTGGCTAACTTTAGTTAGTTACTCAGACTACAGGACACCTAGACTTAGTTATCACCTTTCTTTGGTGATATTTCACGCCTGGGGTGGCCTGGGAGGTCACCATTGCTGTGGGGTTTGTCACAGTGTGGGGGTAAGCAATGGGGCAGTAAGAAACCCCGGGCTCCTAGGCGGGGAATAGGCTCAGAGTGAGACTTGAAGCAGGCCTCATGGTGATAAGAATGAGGTTTCTGCTGGGTCCTTCGCCTGTGCAGCTTCAAGATCCCCAGAAAGTGGGTTGTCCATCCTGATGTGGCAAGTGAAGCAAGAGCCCCAACTGACCATGATGGCTGTAGGAAGTGAGCAAGACTGAGACTGAATTGGGAAGGCAGCCAAGTTGAGCTTTGGTCCACCTCAGCAGGATGCACAGTAGAGCACATACAGAGATAAAAATCAGCACCCAAGGGTAGGAGCGACAGCCCTGGCAGTGGCTTCTTACTTTCTTCATAGTGGCTTCCTTCAGGGTCACCAGCTGTGCTCTGAGCTGGCTCTGAGCCCAGATAGCCAAAGCTGCAGGAGGCAGAATGTGCTCTGGGACCTGCCAGGCTGCTTTGTTCCCATCAAAAGACTTTAAAGTGTCAAAAGAGAGGAAGAGAAGAGAGCATAAGCACCTCTAATCTCCTATAAAAGAAGACCTGAGCTTTCCTGTTGCTAAATGCAAAATGCTGTTGAAAAATGTCTGTTTATCTATTTAAGCCCTGATGATTTATAAGGCACTAATGAATTAAGCTTCATTATATATAACATTTGTTAATGTTATGTATGGCAGTTACTGAGGTCAAACAACTTAAAAGCATTGAGTCTTCGCTTGATACCTATGGCATAGTTTTGTGGCCATTTATGTGCTCCTAGCAGAATTCCCCATTTGAGTTGTACTTTGAATGTTCAGTGTTCTCTGATTGTGTCCCAGATGTCACTGATTAAATAAAGAAATGTACAAAATCCTAAGAGGAGAAATGTAATTTTACATTTAAAGATTACAGTGTAAGGATAGAATAGACTTTGCCAGTTTCAGTCCAAAGAATGTTTTTCTACTTTTATTGCCTTTTTTTTTCCTGACTAGACAGCTCTGAATTTTCTGTCAATTGTGACATGGATTATACAGGTGTCAGTTCTTCTGTAAAATGGTCTGGCATCTCACAGAGGGGATGAATGATATGAATGGAGACGGTCTAGCTCACAGGTGAGCTTAATGTTGTTTGTACAAATGAATTTAAGGCTTACGTTTGAAATGGCAACGTAATCTATAATAATAGTAATAGTAATAATAATAATTGCATAACACTAAGTAAAGCATCTGATGTCTAATGCAGATTCACTCAGTGCTGAAACTAATACACTTAACCTGCATTTTTCAAGCCAAAAACTTCACTGCTGAGATATAGAGCTCTGTAGAAAACTGTAAAAGTCCACGATGATGTGAAAAAACAAGCATTTTGAGAAGGGTTAAAATGTTAATTACATTACAATGAGATGGAAGAGTGGGAGAATTGGAAATGCCCTCGGTATGTATAATGAGTAAGAAATAGGAAAAACTGAAATGTATTAACATTAAACCTTCACTACATAACTCATCCTTATTGGACACAGCTGTCGATAAAATATGCCCTTACACTTGACAAGTAGCTCCTGTGTTTTGCTTGTAGATTAGCTTGCAGCCCTGCTCTGTATTCTTTATCTTCATCACTGCACCAGTCCTTTAATTAGGCAGTGAAATCTTCTGCATAGTGATTAGGAAATCATAGTTAAGAAGGTGTTACAAAGAGAGGCTCTGGAAGCTGCTCAAAATAGCTTTCAGCTTTGGAAATTCCTCCATCTACTGTGAGAAGGAAATGTGTGTAGGACTCAGAAGGGCATGAAAACTAGCTTTTGCTCAGCTGATGTAGAAAATTGTTACATTTAGTGTAAGAATACTGTGCTAAATAAAAACTAGCCTGCAACTAAGTAGCTAGCAGTTGGTCCCCGTTGTCACCTGCTAAGCAGAAATTGCGCTGATTGCCAACAGAAATGATCAACAGCCTCAGGCTGATGAATATTTTTGATTTCTAGATAAATTATTTGGCATTCAATCCAAATGTATTTATAACTTCAGCTACTTACACTTAAGTAAAATTCAGGTTCGTTTTTAGTGGCACTGCTTTTTGTAGGAACGTTTTAATTCCCCAAACTCAATTGCTTGCATTTAAAGGTGCATGTATACACATACAAAGAAACACAGTAAAACATAAAAGTAGTGCTTTCAAAGAAAAAAAAAATTAAAACATAAAAAAAACAAAAATTGGAATTGTCTTTTTCCTTGAGCTTTATGCTTGTTATTTCTTGAGAGAAGTTACATTCAGCAGTAGCTCTTGAATACTGTTAATGCAGTCTGTAAATTATTTTGCCTACTGACTAGAAGAGAGGCAAAATCAAGACTGCTTTGTAACATGCTCCGTTATTACATGTGGTACTTACATATGGATCAAACAGTAAACAGAGAGACAAGGATGTCTGGGACTAGAAAGACTGGCTTAGTTGTAAGTATAGGGCTCGTTAGCTTCCTGCTCCTAATGGGTGGAATGTGCTTAATAATCATGTGAGGAAGGAACTCTTTGTAACTGTGCTATGTAGATACAGAAGTTGAGGGAAATCATCTGTTGAGGGGAGAGCTTGGTGTTCTTGTATAGTATGTAGAGAAAAGCAGGAAGGCACCATTTTTCAAAGAATCTCTTATCTTTATTTACTTAGTATACCTTCTCTGATGTTCCTTGCTGCAGGAACTGTCAGAAATGTCTGCTTTTCAAAGTAAGCTTTATTTATTTATTTATTTTAATAAAAAATATTGAAATAAAATTTTTAGTAAAGTTGAAAGTGGAAATGGAAAAACAACATTCTGAACAAAGACAGTCTGTTGTGCCTGCATGCTTTTTGTGACAGTAATGTTTTTCCCCAATAATTCTAGCTTTTTCTTTAATGAATGAGATGTTCAGAATCACACTTGGGTGAAGTGTTCAGATCTGTGAACATTTAACTGTAGGTTTACTTCAGTGAATCTGGGAAGTATGCCCTAGAATCTGTGCTCACAGTGTACACAGTATCAGTACTCGTATTTAGAGGGTGTATTTTTCCATCAGTCTGGCTGCATATGTGATCTATGCCTGTGTTGTTGTATTTTTTTTTCTTTTTCTTTTTTATCTGCTCTCTCTTGATACAGTGCTGTGAACTGAGGGTGATATAGATTAAAAAAACAGAATTGTAGAGTCATTAAAGTTGGAAAAGATCATCTAGTCCAACAGTTCATCTACCACCTATACTGCCCACTAGCCGTGTTCTTCAGTGCCACCTCTGCATGGTTTTTGAACACCTCCAGGGACAGTGACTCAACCACCTCCCTGAGCAGCCTGTGCCAGTGCCTCACCACTCTTTCTGAGAAGGTGATAGCCCCCTTTCAGGCAGTTATGGAGATAAGGTCTCATCCAAGACTTCTCCAGATTGAACAATCCCAGTTCCCTCAAAGCAATAGGAATTGATAAGTGTATTATTAACTACTGTGTGTGCGAAAGTACCCGCTGCTCATGTCTATTATTTCAATATTTTCAAGAACGTAATATATGTTATTAGGACAGATTAAGAATGTGATAAATCATAATCTTTTAGAAATATTTATTCTGCAATAGCCACAGACCTAACTTTTCGATCTTATTTGTGCTGTACTGTTCTTTGAGAAAGGTTTCAGTCTAGCATTAGATTGTTTTCGATGACTAGTCTCACTTTTTCCTTACTCTTATTCTACACTGAAATATTTTAAATCAGAAAATAGCAGATTTCTAGTCTAAAATACATGAAAATTCTGGAATTAAATATATCTGGACTTTGTCTAATAAATATGCTCCAAGTTCTGTATACATTAAATGGGAGTTGGACAATAGAGTCAAATTTAAGGAAGCAAACAAAATGCTGAGCAGCATATTACTACTTTCCATCATGGAAAGCAGTTAAATTCCTGTGTGTGGAAGACATAGCCATGAGAGAAGAGGTGAGGGAAAGAGGAAAAAAGGAAGATGAAGGTTCTGATGGTTTGCATCTTTCCTGTCTTAAATGTCAGCTTGAAGAAGTTCAGCATCAAATGCTGCTATTGGCTCATCTACCTTGGCAATGCGCTCAGGTAGAAGGACTGGACCTTTCTTACAAGGCAGGAGAAGTGTTGGTAACCTTTTTTGAGTGGGGCTGGGGCACAGTTAAGCTTGTTTGAGAGCATCCAAATATAGCTTTTCAAGCTTGTAGCTTGAGGTTCCATGTGCCTTTGCTGCTGGAATCAGCATTTGTAGGATCAATGGCTTAAGCTCAGAACAGGAGTAACCGTGCAGAGAGTAAGTGGGAGCTGCTCTAGGAGGGAGGGACAAGAAGGTGAAATAAGAGCCAGCAAGGAGGTGAAAAAGTCACTGTATTGAAATGCTGCTGCTACAGAATCACTTCTAGTCTCTTTTGTATGCTACTCAGTAGCAAGTTGCAGGACTGGTCCTCCCAGCCTCCTTTCCTTCAAATCCCACCTCTCACTTCAGAAAATGGTTGGATATTTGCATTAAGTATTTCAGAACATGAATATTTGCAAGCAAAGTGCAGATTAAGAGATGCTTGACATCAAGTTGCAATCTAGATAGCTAAGCTAGGCTGGGGTTGAGCCTTTCTATTCTTTGCTGCTGAGTGTGGATGACTCTTCAGCTGGGATAACAAGTTTTATGGGATAAGAGAGAGAACAGAAAGCAAAGCAGAGCCTGCCTATGTGACCTGCTGTGAGTTAAGTTCCTCTGGAAGTGACAAGAATCCAGATTTCTGGCCTGATTCAATGAATGTACCTGATTTATGCATTTTGTATTAAGGTGCATCCGAATAACAGTGTTCACAAGCAAGATCCAGACCCTGACACTCTTTTCCCTTCTTGCTCAGTAGCAGAGATGCTGATCTGCATGACTAAGCGGAATTTTGTTGAGGCCCAAGCTAAATGGGACGATCCCCTCTCTCTTGCCACCAGGTAGTAGTGGAGAACCTTAGAGATTTGGGGGAATGGAGAAAGGTTCCTGCTCGAGGAAGCAGGCAAATCCACTTGTGGTATCCCCCACTTCCCCGGTTACTCATGCAGAACAGACAGGGGGTCCTGCAAGAGTAACATGCTCTCAAAGAGGAGGAGAGACAACGTTCTCCAGAAGTCTTACCTCAGTCAGATAGGCCCTCCAGGAATATGACAACCTCTTCCACAAGGAAGAAGAGAAGGGTTCTAGCTGTTGGTGACTCACTCTTGAAGGGAACAGAGGGCCTAATATGCAGAGTTGACCCACATGGGGAAGGCTGCAGTCTACCTGGAGTCTGGATTAGGAACTTCTGGAGCCCAGATTAGGACACTCCCCAGCCTGGTGCACTCAATGGGCTACTATTCCTGCTGATCTTTCAGACCAGTGGGGAGGAAGCATCCCATTCTCTGAGGGGATTGAAGAAAGACTTCAAGGCCTTGAGACACTTGGTAAAAAAAGTCTGGGGCACAAGTTCTTTTCTCTTCCTTCCCTCCATTTTTGAGTGATGACATGGGATGGAATAAAAGGATCCAGTCTGTAAAAGCCTGGCTATGAGGCTGGTGCTACAGGCAAGGATTTGGATTCTTTGATAATGGCTGGTTTTATAAGACACCAGACCTGGCTGTAATACATGGAAAAGATTTATCTTGCAGTGTCAAAAGGATTCCAGGGCAGGAATTAGCAGGGCTCATTTGGAGAGGTTTAAACTAGATTCAAAGGAGGATGGGTTGTAGATAGACTCGCTCTAGTGGAACAGCACTCTAGTATTGATGAGGACTGGGAGGCCTCTCACCCCTCTAGGGTGAAATCAGCGTGCTCAGCTCACTCCCTGAAATGCCTGTACACCAATGCACGCAGTGTAGGGAATAAGCAGGTGGAGTTAGAAATCCATGCTCAGACAGGAGATTATGACCTGGTGGCAATTACAGAGACATGGTGGGACAGACCACATGACTGGAATGTGGTCATGGATGGCTATGTTCCTATCAGGAAAGAGAGGCCAGGAAGGTGATGTGATGGAGTTGCTTTTTACATGGCTTTTTAACTCCGCTGTTAAAATGTTAACATTCCTTTATTTCTTGCTGCTTTATATTCTTCTGATTATTCACCCAATATTCAAAGTAATGGAGTTACAGTAGGCAAGTTTTACAGGAAGTACTCGTTACATGTTTTCCAAAGAAAGTGTTTGTCATTTTCTGGTGGTTTTTTTTTGTTTGTTTGTTTTGTTTTTGGGTCTGTTTGTTTTACAAAATAGTGCTTGTAAAAGATATAAAAATGCATAGATCCGAAGAGTTGTGAGCTAAGCATTTTTGTTTAGGCTTCTGAGTTATAGCTATTACAAAGTAGTGAACTGTATCCTCTCTTAAATTTTTATTTTTTGTATTAATGGCTTTAACTTAAGGTAGTGTGTATTTTGCCAACCTTTAACAAAAGAAGAATAAAAATCTGAGTGTTCAGGCTGAGCTCATAGCAGTTCTTCTGACTTCTGCTCTGAATGTACTTAAATAGTAATGACCTCTTAAACAGGAATGATGAACACCTGAAAAATCGATGTATGTACATAGTTGAAATGTAATGGCTTAGATATGAATTGATTCCATATGCTTACGTTCTCAGATGGTAAATGTCTTTTTGAACACAATCAGTGCCATACTTTCCCAAAGCTTGATTGCATGTATGTAATCTGCTGTAGGCAGTTCTAGGCAAATGGGGCAGGCTTAAATCTGCATATGCTTTATGACAATGATCAGAAGTATTTCCACTGGCATTATGCATTACTTGGATAACCTGGGAATATCTGTGTCTGGACCTGCTTTAGAGGAACATTACAAGACAAATGAAAGAACGATTCATGGCATTGGGAGTGTCTTTGTTGCATTAGTTTCACCTTGTATCCTAGATCAAAAAGAAAAAGCAGGTGTACTTTTATACTGTTTGGACATAAATTAGAGTAAAGGAAACAGTGGAAAGTTCAGCGTTGCTGGAAACTTCCCTGTACTGCCTGTCATTGAATTAATGCAAGAGAAGATTTTCTTAGGCACAACATTCATGCTCACATAACAGTCAAAGTATTCCAGGGCTGTGTTTTTTCCACTTTTCCCTTCAACATTGTTCCAAATGAAGTCTCTCACACACCCCTTTTACTTCAGTGAATATGTGCGCTGAGGGTGAGGGTCAGAGAGGTTGAACTCATCTTCCTTGCACTGCTTTTAAGACTTGCAGTGCAGCTCAATGACACTAGTCCAAAGCTGATAACAGTCTTAATCCAGCTTAATAAAAGCATTTCTTGCAACTCATTCAACATGGTAAAATTCAATGCTTCATTTATATTGAGATCACATTGTGTGCAATACTAAATCTTTCGTGGGAAAGATTTCAGCAATGTTCTTTGCATCCACAGCAGTATTTTGCTTAAACTTCAAGCATCTTTTTAAATACACTATATGAAACAGTCAAAAAATTAATATATCATAAATAATTAGACCTTGGCACAGTTGAAATTCTCCCTGCGACAGATAAATAACTTCACTTATGCTATTAAAATGCATTTAATTATAACATTCTCAGCTGCACTGCCAAATTATAAAAGGGTTTGTGAAAACAGTCATTTGTCTGAACTATCTATGCATTAATGCTCTTGGGCTGTATGGCCTCTAGCATGTAGCATTGGAAAATGGATTTGTAACTCGTTAAGACTTTTTTGCCTAAAGGAACGTCCATTAGGTGTGCATTTGTTCTGATTTTGGGGTATGAACACCACACCTGTCATGTAATTTTCTGTTCCTTTTTTTTCCAATTGTTGCAGAAGTCAACTTTGAATTTGTTTTTTTAAAGTTTCGTTTCCAAATGCTATTAATTCTCTGCCTTATTTTTATTTGGTTTCAAACAGTTTTTTAAGTAATATCATTATAAGTCTTTTCATCCTTGTATGTCCTGGCAAAGTAAACCTACTAGAAAAAAAAAAAAAAAAAAAAAAAAAAAATCATTTTTCTTCGGAAATAGAATTGCAGAATGGTTTGGATTGGAAGGGACCTATACGATCATCTAATTCCAACCCTCTGCTATAGGCAGGGACATCTCCCTCTAGACCAGATTGCTCAAAGCCCCATCCAAACTGGTCTTGAATGCTTCCAGGGAGGGGGCATTCACAACCTCTCTGGGTAACCTGTTGCTGTATCTCACCACCCTCACAGTAAAGACTTTCTTCCTAGTATCTAGTCTAAATGTACCCTCTCTACTAATTCTGGAGCGTGTCCAGAGAAGGGCAATGAAACTGGTGAGGGGTCTGGAACACAAGTCTTATGAGGAGCGGTTGAGGGAGCTGGGATTGTTCAGTCTGGAGAAGAGGAGGCTCATAGGAGGCCTCATTACACTCTACAACCTCCTGAAGGGAGGTTGTGGTGAAGAGGGATTTGGCCTCTTCTCCTAGGCAATAAGCAGCACAAGGGATAATGGCCACAAGTTGTATCAGAGGAGGTTTAGGTTGGACATAAGGAAGTACTATTTCTCTCAGAGTGTGGTCAGGCACTGGAATGGCCTGTCTGGGGAGGTGGTGGTGTCGCTGTCCCTGGCAAATGTTCAAGAGGCGTCTGGACGACGTGCTGCATGATGTGGTTTAGTACTTATGGTGGCAAAGGTGATGAGGAGATGGTTGGACTAGGTGATCTTATAGGTTGATTCCAACTTTGTGATTCTATGATTCTATGATTGATTCTACTAATTCTCTCAGGACGTAATAGGAGAAAGAATTAAGTAAAAATAAACTATATATTTTGTATTTTAAATATGTTGTGCCCATCACTGCTGTTTTCATGGCTATATTGTTCTTCTGGATAAAAAGGTCCACACAGAGTAGTCATTCACTGGGCTAGAGCATGCAGAATTTCTAATGCTGCAGGATGCATTGAATAACTTAGCAGCTTTTGGAGAATGCTGAAGGGCACTTTCAGTAGTAGTGTTAACAGATATTTATATATATATAAAAAAAAAAATAAAAATTATGCTCCACATTTCAGATTTTAATCCTGATTATTCCTGAACTTTGAATATAAGTATATTTTGAACGTCTGAGCTTTGACAGCATAGGTTGTTTCTGGATCAACAGAACAATGCTGAGAAAAATGCATGGCTGAGAAAGCTGAAAGACAGTGAGGGGGACTATTTTCAGTAGATCACTAAAAAGCTGTGAAAATTAAGGTAAAATCCTGGGTAAAATAAGTCTGAGTTATTAGGAAGTCATTCTGTCTATGACTCACTGAAGTTTCTGTGCTACCTATTATTGTTCCTGAAACCTGGCAGTTATTGCTATAACCTCGTTTATTGCCTTCACCAGTAGTTTCCCATCAACATGAGGTATAGAATAGATAGAAGGGAAGCCAAAACCAGTCACAGGACTAGAAACAAGTATGCACTACTGCTGGCTACCACATTTGTTATTGATGCTGCTCTGTAAGCACAAAAAGACAAATGAAAACACTTAGTTGAGATTTACAGATAAAGTTATTAAAACACGATTTAAAGAAACTAGCAGGTGCCTTGAGAAGAGCAAATTTTTAATACTGGAGGGAAGAGAGAATGTATTAATTCTGCTGCTGTTCCATCTCAAAAATAAGCACGCATCTCTAAAGGACTCTACCATGATGGTATTGTGTGTGAGAACCAAAAGATTAGTGATATATTGTTTAATCAGAAAATAAGTATTAATATCTCTAAATTTTAAAAGCTATGTTCTGTGTTCACAGAGATGTAATTTCACAGTCTCTAAATAGGGAAGAGCAGAGGAGAGACAAGCTGCTTGAAAGTCTCGGTCAGTGAAAATGAAAAATCATTTGCTAAACTGGGAAGAAGGAAGTTGTTCATAAAGGCATTGTAACAAAACCTGAAAATATTAGAATATTTATAGAGGAAATGAGAACATAATATTTGACCACCAGAAAGCAAAGACTGCAGAAAGAGCTTAAATGTATTAGAAACAAAAGGGATCCTAATGATTTTTATTATAAATAGTTGTCTATTGAGCAGGATGTGAAAAAGACATAAGTACTGGAAAATAGATTTGTATTTGGAGAGAGAAAGAAATGAAGACAAGGAATGCAGTCACATTATGTGATGCTGAAATATTTTGTATTCCAAAAGCAATAGGATGCTTATTGCTGTGTAAGTAAAACTGCACTGGGTGTTAGCCTGAAACTATAATAAGATGAGGTAGCCCTTAGTCATGCAGCTGTGGAGCTAGCGTTTTTCTTTTGCCTTCATTATTGTGCTTTTGACACAGAATGGCATTCAAGAATCCCAGATCCTAGAAATAAGAGAGAGAGTCTGGGGAAAATAAGACTTCCCCATGGTCAAGAAGTATCTGGTCAGAGACAATCTATACAAACCCAAAGTACATAAATCCATGAGCCCCGATGGAATGCGCCCACAAGTGCTGAGGGAGCTGTAGAAGTGTTTGTTGAACCACTGTCTATCATCTTTGAAAGGTCATAGAGAATGGGAGATATGCCTGAGAACTGGAAGAAATTCATTGTCACTCCTGTTTTCAAAAAGGGCAAGGAAGAGGAGCCAGGAAACTACACACATCTGTCTCTGGTAAGGTGTTGGAGCTGATTATTCTGGATGCCATTTTCAAGCAAGTAAAAGAGAAGAATGTTATCAGAAGTAGTCAGCATGGGTTCACCACGTGGATCAACTTGGAAGCCTTCTGTGATGTCATGACTGGCTGGGTAGTTGGTGGGAGAGCAACAGTTGTTGTGTTTTTTACTTTAGCAAGGCTTTTGAATCCTTGTAGGTAAGCTTAAGTTGCGTGGGTTAGATTAGTGGATGTTGAGGTGGTTTGAGAACTGGCTGATTGTCAGAGCTTAGAGGTTGTAATCAGTGGTATAGAGTCTAGTTGGATATGTGTAGCTATCACTGTTCCCCATCGGTCGATCCTGGGTCTGCCAGAGTGATGGAGAACTGGAACAGGCTGCCCAGAAGGTAGTGGAGTGTTCTTTTGAGATATTCAAGATCCATCTGGACACTTTCCTTTGCAAGCTACTGTGGTGAATTGCTTTAGCAGTGGGGTTGAACTCTATATCTCCAGAGGTGCCTTTCAATGCCTATGCTTCTCCGATTCTGTGACACTTTGCTGAAAGAATTGAGTCTGAAGAGATCTTTGGTCTCTGTCTGGAAACAAAGAAAGATAAACCTTCCTCTCCCTTCTGTGCATTTACTCCAGCCACCTCTGTGTGAGTTTGTGCAGCTTCCCAAATCACAGCCTGTATCTGAAAGAGTTGCCTCTAATTGGCGATTAGCTTGCATCTATCAATCTTAGTGTTAGAAGGATTGACAGCTGAGACAGATGTCCAAGCTCATTCAATTAAGGCTACAGTTGCATCCACTGCCAACCTTATGTCAGGTCAGTCCTGTCAAATGAAATTTGTTCAGCTTCAAGCAAGAGCTTTTTCCGTACATTTTCAAAACCTTTCTCTAAGAACACTTTCTACATTTTTCTATTATTTTTTTCTGGGTGTATCTGGAATCTAACTTTAACTTTGTTTTCATTTTGTTATGTGCCAGTCTAGAGCATAAACTCATTATATTTTTATTTCGTAGACTCTTAGATGTGGTAGACTAATGTTTCATGATTCAGTAGTCACATGCATAGATGGAATTTCCAAAGGTATTATTATCTGTGTGCAGGTAAACAGTTCATTTTATTTATTTTTAAATTCAAATCCTTTCTGTGAATCCCACAAAAGAGATTAGTTTCTCATTGAAATAAATGAGTCTCTAGCCAGATAAAATCTACTTGCAGTGTGACTATTAAGGTGGTGAATAAGTGCTTTTTGTACATCAGAAGGATTTCATTAACAAGTCAGAAAGGGCATTTTGACGTGTTTCCAACTTGGTACAAGCCTCTTTCATTCTCACTGATGAACACAAACAAGCAAGAGATTTTGCTTTGTAATGTCTCTGAAAATCACAATAAAAAGGTGCATGGTAAGGGGAAGGAGGGAGATCAGTTGTGCTGGGAGGAGGGGTGAATCTTGTTTAGTTTGCCTCCTGAAAAATATTGAATTATTTTAATAGCACTGTGCAAAGTTTTCATTACAGGAGCCCTCATGAGCACACTCCTGATGTCATTAACATTCTTTATGAGCTGGAAGGAAGTTGTCCCTCAAAATAAGCTGGAAAGGACTGAAAATGCTAAAAAAAGGAAAAAAAAAAGTGAGGTTAAAAACTGTTCTGTCTTTGTAGTATGCTGAAGTGCCACTACTGATGAAGTAAAAGGTGTAGAAGAACATTTTGTAACTCTAAAAGAAGTGATATAACTGGTAAGTGAACTGAAGCAGACAGTTGAACAGAAGTCATGCTGAATGGCCTCAAATCACTATTTTTTTTAATCTTTTTTTCTTATGTTCAGTGTAGTGCCATCATGTTGTTGGATTTCAGAAACAACTAGAACATATGTGCATTCAGTCTTGTTGCCTCTCTTGTCTGCTGTTCTTTTTTTTGATTGAAAGGGATAGCATATAAGAAAGGGGAGAGATGGCATAGCTAAATTATTTGAACAATTTTGAGTCCCTAAGGGAGGAGAAAGAAATAAACAGAAAATGAGATAGATTTAATGCATTTTTTTACTGGTACTAGACAGTTCAGTTATATTTTGTGCAGTGCCTGATATGTGAACTACTTATTGGGATGCCTGTGTTGGATAGCTGAAATATAGAGATCAGTGTAAAATCTTCGGCACAGCATGTTTGCAGGTATTTCATTTGGCACTGTCATATTTCCCTGAAAATCCTGTTTCAATTCTGTGTTGATGTTGTAGTTTGGCATTATGGGTATGACTGCTTTTTCTTTTATATGATTCAAGTACTCTATTTATGGCGGCTCATTTTTCTTCAGACTGAACTGGTGCTCTAATTGGTTCCATAGCTCATATCTAGCAACATCTTTCAAAACTGTGAAAGATGTTATGGTTATATCCCAAAATATTGTGTGCTGGACTTTAATCAAACTGAATTTTAAATTTATTTAAAAAATATGATGGAGTATAATGTCTGAACCTGCTTAACTTTTTAAGTTGCATGCATAAGAATACCTGAAGGAGTTAAAAAAAAAAAAAAAAAGTTAAATCCTTCCTTGCTGTTATGAAGGTTATTTGTTTTGTTTTTATTATTATTTTTTTTTTCTTAGAAGAAGCACTCATTTTATTCTTTACTTTCCAGATAACCTTGAAAATTTATAGACTGAACAAGTGCGGCATACTTCCTGAGTGTGTGCAGGATCAGAAATTGAAAACTTGCTTTTTTATAGCATCCAGGAGTTTATGTAGAAATTTTATGTCTTTCTTTATTCCAAGGCACAAAGCCTTCGGGGTTTCTTTTAACAGAAAAAGAATTCTGTATTTTTGTCATCTTTATGTATAACCAAGACTTAAAAAGCTGAAGAGGTTTACACATTAGTTTTATGAAATATCATGACATGGCTTACCTGATTATTTTGTGCATGTGTGTCTTGCTTCTCACCTGGTCTCCAAGGGTTAGCCTCTTGTCACTGGCATTCTCCATTTCCATGGACTTGGTTTATGACTGGCAATCAATAGCTAGGGCCAGTGAAAAGATTACTAAAAGATTACTAAAAAGCTCACTGGCATTTGAATAGGTCCACTCGGTTAGAAGAGTGGCTGTATTAAAGAAGTTGGCCCAGGGAAAACAGCAGCTTTGCCAAGTGGGCTGGTGACCATCTGAGGGACCATCTAGCATTTTGACAAAAGACATTTTGACAAAATTGATGGCCAGGTTATTTGACAGTGGCTTCAGACTCACAATTTGGAAGGAAGAAGGAAGGAGAAGGAAGGAAGAATGATAGATACAGGTGAAAGGCGGTAAGAGAGACTCCTTTCATAAGAAAAGCCTGTATCTGTGCAAAAGATGTAGGGAGCACACTTATGAATTTGGCCACATATGGCAACAGTAAATGAGTGAGTCAAGAAAGTACTGAGGGGTGTGTTATGATTTGACTAGTCTGCGTATAGTTTTTGAGTAATTACTTTTGAGTAATCTGTGGCTTAGAAAACCTAAAAACTAATTTACGGCATTTAGTAACTGGTGATTGTAAGCAAATGAAAAGCTATTCCTTTTTTCCTTTCCTTTCCTTTCCTTTCCTTTCCTTTCCTTTCCTTTCCTTTCCTT